>NC_056743.1:692935029-692977212 GCF_019279795.1 Protopterus annectens
TTAAAAAAAATAACTAAAACAAGACCTTTAACCCCCAAAGTTTTAAAAAACTGCAGTAAAAGCGATGTATGAAAAATGACCAGACTGTGCTTAGCCATGCATAGGCTGGCCATGATGTGCATTAGACATTGGCATCCCAAGTAACAGTGTACAAATGGGCAGGGCACAGGTATTGTTATTTTCACAGGAGGGCAAGTGAGTACAGGAGAGCATGTCTGTCACTGGCAAGTGTGTGAGTGCAAGTGCTAAGGTGTACTAAAAGAAAGAGTACCTTTTTGTGTAGTGTGATAACAATTTTTATTTTGGAAGTGGTTGAGATGAGTCCAAGGGGTGGTATGTGGGAAACACTTGTTGAGTATGAGAAATTTATTGGCAGCTTGTGTTGGATTCTAGTAGGACCTCTAAGGTCTTAATAAAATGGTATCTCTTGCACGTGTACTTAAAATTAGATCTGCCAAACTTTAACTTCTTTCACTGTTTCATTAATTTAATATATATAGGATGTAGTGAAAACATTCATTTAAAGTCAATTCAAAATAATCATTTAAACTCATTCTTACAAGCTTTTATACAGATTATGTACATACATTTTTTATTAATTTAACTGCCATATTTAGTTTCACCACTTGATGGAGACAAACACATTATATTGCAAGTTAAAAGATTGTCTGAATCAAATGTTTTTATTCTTATTTTATTTTATTTATTAAAAGTTTTGGATGAATTCTAAAATTGGTGTGACTATTAGATGTGGTTTTAATTAAATTATTAAATGTACGAATTTTACTTTGTGAAAATGTTCATTTTAGAATAATTAACTAATTGATTAACTGTTTTAAGAATTGATTTATTGATTTAATTGATGTTAATAGGTTTGTGTATATATAGGGTTGTTCAGTGGTTGCTTTTCATTCACTGAGGAAGTTGGTGACAAAAATGTGTTGGAACTGTACTAGCATTTGTGGAATAAACTGTTTTTGGATCCTTTATTGGTTCGTGTTCATTCCTGGTTGGTGGTGCCTTCTTTCGTTTCTTGGTTGTTTTTGCACCATTGGTCCCTGCTTTTGGTTATCATGATGTGCATTAGACATTGGCATCCCAAGTAACAGTGTACAAAAGGGCAGGGCACAGGTACTGTTATTTTCACAGGAGGGCAAGTGAGTACAGGAGAGCATGTCTGTCACTGGCAAGTGTGTGAGTGCAAGTGCTAAGGTGTACTAAAAGAAAGAGTACCTTTTGTGTAGTGTGATAACAGGAGTGGGTAGTGGTTAAAAGGGTCTGGGTCGCAGGATATGTGGGATGTGTCAGGGTGTGTGTGTGTGTGTGTGTGTGTGGTATGTTGGCTGTTTGTGCTCAGATTAGTTAACATTTATGGATGTAGCGGATGAGCAGTTGTGAGGATGACCCTTAGAAGACACTGCATGGTTCAATCTGTGGTTCAGTGTATCCTACGACTCACACGTATGAGTCATGCACTCTCATAGATCAACATTCACAGCTTGGATCCCCTCATTACCTCTGCTATAACTGTGGTGGAATTAGCCTCTACCTCCATGATGGCCCCACACATACGCTTGGATGTCAATTACTGACACACCATCCTCAGGGGAGAGGAGTAGCTATACCTTTGGCGAGCACCATTACCAACACCTGTGTGTGGACCCTCCTGCTCATTAGTACTAGATGGATATACAGACATCTCTTTACTGGGGTCCACCACTCTTCTCTGATCTGTCTCATTAATGTGTCTAGTCTCAGATGGTTGTTTCTTCTCAGTATCCACAGACATAGAAACTCTGTCCATACTCTGAGTAGGGGAGTCACACTCTTGTATCCAGCATATACTGTGCATCCCCAACTGTGCCAGCTTTTCCCCACCATGATTATTAAAGGCTACAGATCCTGCAGCATCAGACGGGGAAGTTCTACAATGCTGGTGCCATGTAAAGAATCACCTGTGAATACACCAAAGCAAAAAAATATCCATTGTAAGTAGGACCCAGCACCACAGCTACACATACAAGTGCTATCCTTGCAGTTATAAAAATATGATGGCAAGTAATGACCCTGGCCATACCTTGAGCAGATGGATGTGGTACTTGAATTCTGGGTGTATCTGTGTGCCGCAAATGAAGTGGCTGTTATAAACTGTACCATGACTAAGAGATAAGGATGAGTTTCAGGTACTGATATTATGTTATAGGACTGCATACCTGTAGTATCTTCAGTTGAAATTCTTTGGGGCCTGATCATCTCTGCACCAACATGCAGCACAGCCCTGTGGGACTCTCTGTGGAGGTGGTACCAGTTTTAAACGAGGCCAGGAGCACCTCCATCTCCATAAGGAGTTGTTCAGTAGATGGGCCACAACCTGTTGCCCTCCGTTTCCATGCCAGAGATTCTGCTCTGTGGATCATAGCTGAATCATATCTGTCATCCTGCAGGGACCATATCATAACTCCTGATCCTGACCACCCATAGCATTAACACTGGTGATAAATTCACATCAGACACGGTCACAGAAAGGATGAATGAACTGCAAAGAGCAAGTTACCATAGAGACAGAGGGCCTCTAGTATCACCTCATTTTCAGCATTGTAAACCTGGCTTTGCAGATGGACATGGAAGCACAGACAGATGCCGTAACCTTTTTCCATGCATGTTTCTTACGCATTGCTCTCTTGGTATAGAAAGCAGTTAAATTAATAGCCATGGTCTTACATGGGCCTTACTAATTCTAATAGTAATACTACCCTAATTGGCTATCTTGTATACTGTGCCTGACAGTTATATATCTGTATCTTCAAACACTGTTTACGTGAATGTCAGGCAAGTATATGCCCTGACAACATATCCTTAGCAAAACAAGCACATAAGTGCAACCTAAGAAGCACATTGCCATTACAGTAGAAGTGGTACAAAGGTTGTTTCTAATTACACATGTGCAAGGCCACAGCAGTACAACAGTGTTGGTCAGTACTGTATCTGTAACCTACTGTAACAATCCTGCAGGCTACTGCATTCATTGCTCTTGCAATGTACCCACTTAAGACAGATTTGGCCAAGGCATTAGGATGCAATGACAAACTGACATCAGTTCTTGGCCTTATATTAAACAGCAGACAAAACCTACCTTTGGACAAATAAATAGATGTATACATAGTAGGCAGTTGCTGTGTATACATCTATGTATAAATAAATAGATGTATACACAGCAGCACTTGCCTTATGTAGGTAGATAACTTATTTAGCAACAAAAGTTTCAGCAACCACAGAATTCAGTCTGAGATTAGCAATAATTTCTTCTGTAGCAGGATGAGAAACAAGGCTTCTCGTTGTACTTATTTAGTATAAAAAATGCTCATTAGGTGCAGTGATTATACGGAGTAGGGCTTATCTCATTATTGTTTCTGATTCACTAATCTGCTTGATACAAACCTGATAAACATCATGATAATTTCCACACAATGCTGTACACATAGGGTTGCTACTTTTGCATCATTCCATTTCCTGACAAATAAGCCACACCTCCTGCATAATGAAAACACGCCTCTTGCCTGAGGGCCACCACACCCCCCTTGAGCAAGCCTTAGCTAGAAGCACTAATTTTAAACGCCATATATACTGACTGTATATGCAGCTTTTTATGATATGGAGCAATAAACAAAGTATTCCATGGCACTCCCCATCTTGCTGTCTACTGTCACTGTAGCACATACCCCAGTGCTGTCCTGTTTTCCTCCCATCCTTACCTTTTAATACTACCAGACTACTACTTTTGATTTCTAACACTTTGTCTTATTTGTTTTTTGCTACATGATATCAACATACATTAACTGGTCGAAAATGTACTGTGACTACTGTATAGGAAATAATTTAATTAAGCTGATGGTCTTGAGGGCACCAGAACACCCACCCCCTAGAAGCTTTGGAGTTTTAAATTTACTGAGATGCATTTTAGAGCTTTTCCCCCCAACCTTTGGTCCAGTGATGGCTTGAAAAAAGCATATTTCTAAGAAAAGAAACTTACAGTTTTTTTTCTTTGATATGAGAAATAAAATTATGTCCAGGGTTTAATGTTCAAGGCCCATGACACAGTAGTTACCAGTAAACAGAGTAGTAATTACCCACAAACTGAAAAGAAAATGCTTGAGCATAAGTCATAAATGGGATGACTGCCTTCCTCCTTAAAACAAAGCTCACAGCAGAAAGTACACAGGTGCCACAGATCCAAATTGTTTATTAAAAGCGCTTCCACCAGTAAACACAACGAAAATTCTAATCAAGCGCTTTCACCCGGCTCTCCCAGGCTTTGTCAAGATACCAAATGTTGTAAGGTTTGCCTTTATTCAGCTTTCTGGCAACAATAATTCAATTAATCAATTAATTAGCCAGTTGGACAACTTGAAGAAAAAACTCTTTTAAAACGAATACTAAACTATTAAAATTCATTACCTCTACAATCCTATTGTCTAATAACTTTAAAAGTACAGAATTGAGAGTCTATATATGAAATGTTTACCAAATAAATAACCGATAAACCAATGCTCTAATAATCTAATAAAAAACCTATCACTCAACTGTTTGTATTACTAAAATACAAAATACTACATCAGTTTATAAAGAACCTGTTATAATAATAACACATTATTAAAATGTTCTGTACTTTAAAAACAGAAGTCTTATTTTTTAAAATAATACATTAATCACTATATTATCTCGACATAAATATCATACTGGTAAAAAATAATAATAAGGTCTGGTACCAATAGTAAATTGCCACATTTAATCCTTCCTAAAAAGCTGTTATCAAAACCTCCAGGGCTCAATGAGACTATTAGCCTTAGCAGTGTGCTTAAGCTCAGAAGGGCTAAATTATAAGCGGGCTACTGGGTCAGAGTTGTTATTTTGTTAGTGTGTCAAACCCAGTTTCACAAGCTGTTCAAATAATTTTACAATAACAGCTTTTAGGAAGGATTAAATGCGGTGAAAGCGCTTGATTTGAATTTCTCGCTGTGTTTACTGGTGGAAGCCGTTTAATAAACAATTTGGATCTGTGGCACCTGTGTACTTTCTGCTGTGAGCTTTGTTTTACCTGGTCGGTATTGTCTTGGGATTTATTCCGTTTGTGTGCCTTCCTCCTTACCAAAAAATAAATAGCCACTTTCTTTGTACTCTGTTGTTAAATTGGGATGAAACGAAAGGACAAATGGCCATAATCCTATATTTTAAGTTACTTTTGTCACGGCATACCTCCTCAGACTTAGCTGAAAAGATAGGCACCTTCTGTGTACCCTGTTGAAGTCAAAGTATGATAAATGCTTAAAAACAAATACAGCACAACATATTCAACCTTCTGCTATCAACTGTACATATGCAGCATGCTTCCTTTCCCCTATCTCCAGAAAATTGCCACCTGTATATAGATTGAATTTCAATTGTGAATAAAGAGAAAAAAAGACACACATTAATTAATTCCAGCTTGTTGCTCCTATGCACTAGACTGGGCCTAGACAAGTTCTAGTGACTTTTTTGCATACCTCTGAGGTGTGGTTTTGAGGAAAGTTAAATATTTGCCACACTGCCCCAGTCAACACACAAGACCTTCTGTGCACACCTTTGAAGTTTTACTGTGCAGAAAATTAAAGAAATAATGTCCACAATACTCCCAACCCATACACTGACTATAGCAATCTGTGGCTCATAGGTTCATAGGTATGTACTATGCCAACGGCCCTGGAGCCTTTACAGGCCTAGCCCCATAGAAGTGCCCTGGCATCATGCCGCCGTTAGTTTCCGGTGCCTCTATCAAGTAGCACCACTGAAGTGATCCCAGGGGTGAACTCTCTGTTATAGGTTCATAGGTCACCTCTGTGTGGTTGGTTTCAGCTTCAGACTAAGTGGGGCCTCATGCGGAATACTCCAATATGCCACTTATACGGCCAGGGCTGACAGTCCGTAGAAGCTCTGAGGGTCTAGATGATGTGTGATGCATTTTATGTCTGTCTTTTTTTTTTTTTTGCTACTGTATACACCTACCAGTATTATTTTTTTTGACACACACACATGCACGCGTGTGCACACACACACACACACACACACACACACACACACACACACACACACACACACACACACACACACACACACACACACACCGTGTTTTCTTTTAGCAGACTGGAAGAACATTAGTTTTCCTGTGACATGCATTTGGGGTATTGGAGGAAATAAGATCACCTGAATAAATTCCACACACAGACAGGAAGGACATGCAGACTCCACACAGATGGGGCCACAGCCAGGACCTCAGGCAAGCACTATTAGATGGCAACACTACGTCACTGTGCCACTTTAACAACAATGTGTTCCTTTCCCACACATAGTACCCAGACCACCAAACAGACACTTATTGTGTGCAGTGCTGATTATTTGACTGTGATGGAAAGTTTAAGTAATTATGTCCAACTTGTTGCTGTTATGCACACTTATATACACATCAAACTCCCTGCCTCACACACACAAGCATGAACCACAACAGCGTATAATTTTACAGAGCATCTGAATGCAGATAAGAAATCCAAATGAATCAGTAAACATTTTAGGAAACATACTTCAAGAATTTGTAACATCTTGATTCAAAATAGGTTTAAATTACTCACCATAACTGAATTTCCTGACAAGATACCCTGATTTCTGGATTTCCAGATAAGGACCCTGATTTTTTGACAGTCAGGAAAATTTTCTGATGGGTGACAACTCCATGAGCACTTGCCTGAATAATTGTGATAAGCTTCACACACATGATCAGCATGTTAGCTCATTGTCATCCTAATGATATTGCCATCAGTCATGCAAATGAGCTGAATGCTGATGCTCATAATACTTTTACTTTAAAAAATTTAGTGGCTCAGTGTACTCACGAAGTGATGTGTACATTGTTTTTGCACTAGGCGGAGGGCTCCAATCCCCCTGAGGATTGTATTCTGCTTTGCAATATTCAGTTTTCAGTCAGCAGCTATGTTACATCCCCCTGAAGTGTGTGTTTTTTAACATCTTCAAAACAGTGTAACAAACTTCTGTGTGAGGAAGATTTTCAATTTATATATATCTAGTTAATCACTGTATATTACTAAGATCAGATAAAGGTAGTCGTAGTGAACTTAAACTCGTCCTAAGTCAAAAAATAATTAAAATATACAGAACTGCTAAGTATTCAAAAGTAATTCAAGCAGGGTAGATGGTCTGTTTCCAGTCAAAAATCCTTTATTAAGCGCACAGACAAGCGATCCAAGTAAAACAAAAATAACAGAATAATAGCTTCATCACAAACTTTCTAACCATATATGTACTTTTTATTAGGTATGGGGTGGTTTATTGTGCTGTAAAACATTGTATTTGTGTACATATTGCCAAATTCACATCCCTTCCCCCATCATTGTGGCATTCAAGCTGGTCCTGCCCTACTTAGTAGCTGTCATAATAATATATAACCCTTATGTACTTTAAATAAAATTAGTAATGATGTGGTACCTCTTATTAACCAGATTATTTTATCCAAGATAATATACTACATGGTTGAAAATATATAAAAAAATTCACCATTTGGCAATCCAAAAATATATATAAATATATGCATGTACATTTTGTATGCAAAAAATCCATTGTGCAAACTATATTCTATTTCCATGTACACAGACCTGAAGAAGTCTAGAAGGATGCAAGTGTTATTTGTTAACAGGTTATGGAAATTCTTGTATTTCACTTTAACTGTTGGCATAAATTAAACTTGAGTACGTTGGAGTGTTTTTTTTGTAGTTAGACCCTGCTTTTTTTTTTTTTTTAAGTTAATCATGTTTTTTTAATGCCATGCAACCTTTTCTTCCTGAGGGGTGCAATTTATCTTTTGTGTGTGGGGCTAGCAGAATATAAAAGCCAGGTGGAGCAGATATATGACCATCGGATTCATATAATGCAATTCAGTTTGTTTTGATTCTGAACATAAGAGATTTTATATTGAATATGGTAAAGATGTTCTGTAAATCAGCTGAAATTAGGGCATAACTGTTGTAATGACTATGATGAAAATAATGGAGGGTGGTTATTGCGTAGCATTTACAAATATTGTTTTATGTCTACGGTATTAGTTCTGATTGTGTCAAGGGTAGAATTGTCTCATGTTAATAGGTTTCACCTAGTAGCATCTGTTGTCATTTATGTGAGGCTGTGAACTAACATGCTATTCACTGTTGTTTTGTATGGGCTGTTTGAGTTGAAGTCTAAGCCTCCAAGTATTATTAGTTTGTGATTGGTTCCATGATTTAGTATGTTATGTAAAGTGTCTTGGATGCAGGTAGGTGATGATACTGGCTGCATATAAATGTATATTTGGAAAGGTTGTTGAAGCCTTGATTTTATATTTTTTTGCACCCTTAATACTTGTCATGCTGAATTATGCAAACTGCAGAAGCCAGTGATGTGACTTTGTTGTTAACATAAACTTCACATTTCAGGCTACAGAGAGAGCTTCCTTGGGTTGTAAATATATTATGTTTATTTTGATTTGATAAATAGGAAGTTGGGTTCAAAGGTGAACTAGAATGGAGATAATATAGTTCTTTTACAGCAGGCACCAAGTTGCTGTACTATCTGTTGATATGCACTGAAATTCTTTAACTAAACAAGTTGATAAATGTCTGAAGTTGCAGCCTCATATCAGATCCTTCCATCAAAAGCATGGATTACACATATATCATGGGACTATAAAAGCATTACTGCACTGCAGAAGCCTTAATTCTAAAGTTTTCTTCAATTTACTTTCTCCAAGTCTTCTGGGTTTCTAATACCATGAAGAGAATGGACCCCATTCCAATGTCCGGGTATGATTAAGTTCATGAAATTAGCATTGTTCCAATCTTTAATGTAAGCCAAAAGTGCTCTTTACAACACCCACAATGCACCCAGAATTGCTTCCTGCACTTCTTAAGGAGTTACATGTATTAGTGGCATATCTAAACATGACTGTAAGTTCTTTTATCTGATGTTCCTTTTATTCTTCCTCAACAAATGGGTTACGGATTAAACTCGGCTGCATACTTTAGACTTTGGATACAACTCTCAAGCTCCTCCCTCTACCTGTAACGTCCTAGTTCATCCTCAGTACCTCAGATCTCATTTGCCACCATTGTGCTCAGACATAGGACCCTTCTCTTGAGTGTTTGTTAATTTTTTGTAAGTAAGCCTAACTTTATTCTCCTAAATTTCACCTTATTCCCACCTCACTCTTAGATTTCGGGTTCTGTTTTCTGCATTAGAGCTCTTACTATATTTTATTGTATTATAATATATTTTGTGTGTGTGTGTGTGTGTGTGTGTGTGTGTGTGTGTGTGTGTGTGTGTGTGTGTGTGTGTGCATATATATATATATATATATATATATATATTTTTTTTTTTTTTTTTTTTTTTTCTTTACAATAGTTGCTAATTCTCTTCCTATATCCTTCTCTTTCCTACCTTCAGTTACATGGTAACTCTTTATTACCATTGATTTAATTTTTCTTCTTTCTTCTTTATTTCCAAAAAAAAAGTCTTACTCTTTCCCTTTTTATTATCTTACCTGTCTTGCACTTTCTGTGGGCACAAAATCCCTAACTCGGATGCCCACAAGGAGTGCGTATATTGTCTCAGAACAGCTCATCTTAACACCGACTGCTCTGTATGCACTGCCTTTAACAGGAGCACGTTAGCTGACATATGTATCAAACTCATATTAAAGGGTCTTCTTCCTCCTTCAACTGCTTCAGGGTCTCAAACCCCCAATAAATCCTTTAAAACTCCTTTGGAGCAGAGAAAGCGTTCTCCGTCGAATCCCCCAGGATTTCCGCAGAACCGCCTCTGAAAGTGGCAAAAATATTGGATCCGACATCCTCAGACCTGAAGATTCATACAGTAGATCCAAAACCTTTGGATCCTAAGGTTTTGGGGGGTCTACTTTTAAAGCTCAGAGTTTCAAAACTTAGAATTTTTTATGATCGAGACCAAAAGATCGAAGTTTTGAAAATTTGAATAGTTTAAATGGAGATCACCATACAGTGCAGAATGGGAAATTTACCATTTTCCTTGCTGTATTGTGATCTTGGAGTTGGTGTATTTAATTAGCAGGGGGTGTGGGGTGCTTGCCCCCCACTGTAAAAATGTAAAAAAAAAACAAAAAAAAAACAAAAAAAAACCTTTTTTTCGGAGTTTCAAAACTGCGATCTTATGGTCTCGACCATAAGAAAGTTGAAGTTTTGCTTTAAAAGCTTTAAAAGTAGACCCAAGGTTTTGGATCCAGTCATTATTGCAGCTGTCCCATAGTTCAGGTTTCAAGATCCCAAGTCCTTGGATCTTAAATTTAGTACATCACATACTCCAACAACTCATTTCCCCGAGTTCATTTTGGATCCAGTCTCCCCTAAGTTCCATTCGCCATTTCTGCAAACTCCCAAATGCATTCTAGGCCCCAATCTACCACATTCTCCAGGTCTTCCAGAAGTCTATCAAAAATGAATGTGGATAGGATGATGCTAAAATTTCTTAGAGCTCAGATCCAGATGGGGGTCATTTCTGCTTTGTCCCCTATTGGATCTGTGAGTCTTCAGGCCACTTCCCATTCAGTATTCTCCTTCTCTGATCTGCCCTTCAGTTTTGGAGCCCCAGAATCCGATAGCTCAGAGAGGTCCAGAGTTGGATCCAAACAGAGTCACTTTCTCGACTCTGACAGCATCCCTGACTAGTTCCACTGCTATTCCTTCGGAGTGGAATGGGTCCTGCAGCTGAAGCATCAGCTTCAGATCCATGGGGCCATGATACATTCTTATCAGATCCATCCCTAACCCTTGGAGACTCAGCACTGGACAGTTTGAGTCTGGTTCTCTCCTCCAGGCATGGATTGGGTCGGAGGCATTATCTACCTGTACTGCAAGTCTCTGGTCCATTGTGGGTGACCAGTGCTTCTTCGGGCCTGTCTACCTTCAAGGTTGTGGAAAGGGTTTTTTACTCATTCTAGAGATGTAGTCTCTCATTCCTCGGTCCACTTTTTATTCCCTCTTTGGTTCCACGCTCTGAGTCTATCAGGCCTATTTCGCAGGGACAGTCAGTTCCAGCTAGCTTCCAGTCAGTTCCCATAGAGGAACTCCCCCCTCTCTTATGATACCTCCTCTAAACATCTCCACATAGGAGATTCATCAGAAGAGGACATGCAAGAGCAGACATGTAGATTCCCCATTGGAATCTCTCACTGAGGATACTGATTTCGAGGAAGGGGAAATGTCCCCTAGATCACCACCTGATGATGTCAGCTTTGGAGACATGTTAGAGATCCTTAGACAGAAAGGTTGTTGGTCTTCCGATAACAGATTAGTATTTTTGCAGGCTTTTGGTTCTGGCCATCTTCGTTTTGGTTACCCTGCCTGGCTGATGACCTCATTGATTTACTCTCTTGCTGGGCATGGAAGGAGCCAGATTCTGTTGAGCCTATATCACACCAACCTGAAAAATTCCTGGTCTCCCCCTAAGGATAAACCTTACTGCAGCAAGGAGTTCCAGTAGATGTTATGGTGGTGGCAACAGCCACTACAAAAGACCTAGCAGAACAGAGCTTGTCTGTCCATCTGCCAGAGAGTTTAGGGTGCTGGACAGATTTGGAAAGCGAGTCTTTGCCTCAGTGACATTTGCCTTAAGGTCTCTTAACTATTTAACGCATTTTACAAGGCTACAGAGAGAGCTGACCAAAGAACTGTCAAATTCTGTCTTCAAGTCCATGCCTGTAGAGGACTTTAAAAGATCATTTTCTCAGCTAGCTAGTCTTTTATCAATTTCTTACTCATCCATGAGGTTGATCTCTCACGTGGCTGAAGGTGCCTCGTGGGCTGCCGATTTAGGCTTTGCCATAAGGAGCCATACATGGATACAACTATGTGACTTTGAAGAAGGCATCTTTCAATAATGCCTCTTTTGATGGAACATTTTTGTTTGGTCCATCTGTGAAAGAAACACATACAGTGAACAAGAAGCAGAGACCCTATCTGCTGTGGGAAGCAAGTTTTCTACCCCTCAAAGAACACTCTAGAAATTTGAAAGACAGTAAGAAAATGTAGTTTCTCATATCTAAGGGACCTTTCCAGGATCCGAGCAGAGATAACACCTTCAGAGGCAGAGGAGCTAGTTCTAATGGTAGACACCACCCTATTGGATCTTTGCCTGATGAGTCTAATATGTAAGGCTATGGAGTGCATCATCATGGACCTAATTAACAAGGATATAGGAATCTCCAAACTCTAGATCCCATGCAATTTGGTTTTGTGAAAGGTAGATCATGCCTGCTCAACCTGGTTGACTTCTTTGAGTCAGTCACCAGAGCTGTGGATGAGGGCAAGGCAGTTCATACAGCCTACCTCGATCTGACCAAGGCCTTTGATACCATTCCCCACTCAGGAATTATTGATAAACTCGCCAATCTAGGCATCAACCTCTGTATCACTAGGTGGCTTGCAAATTGGCTCTCAGATAGAACCCACAGTGTAAAAGTAGCAGGCTCCAAGTCAGAGTGCCGACAAGTCACGAGTGGAGTCCCACAGGGATCGGTCTTGAGTCCTCTCCAGATTGGCATCTACTTCTCAGAAATCCAGGCCAACATGGAGGGACTCTGACTGACCAAGTTCACAGACTACTGCAAGCTGGGAGCCATTTTTAACTCCCCAAGTAATGTAGGCATCCTACAGAAAGGCCTCACCGAGACCAATGACTGGTGTTGAAACCATGGCCTTAAGCTTAATGCCAAAAAATGTGTTGTCATCCCCTTTGGGAAAACTCACTCCCACTAATTACCACATCGATGGGAGCCCACTGAAGGCGTTATAAAGTGATCTGGGGACACAGGTTGACAGCAACCTCTACTTTGACCACCACATTGCCAGTGTGGTCAGAAAGTCCTTCTGTGTGGCATATCTCATTACCAAGGGTTTTGCATCCAGGAAGAAAGAGGTTATCATCTCTCTCTACTCTTCCCTCATTAGGCCAATCATTGCGTATAATGCCCCATTTGGCATGTATGCCACTAGACACATGTAACAGCTGGAAAGGCCACAAAAGTACTTCACAAAGAGGATCCTAGGCCTGAAACACATGTCCTACATGGACAGACTCAAAACTCCAGCTATTCTCTGCCTCATGTCGCCTAGTAAGAGACTATCTCTGCTTGACTTACAAAGCTATGTCTGACCCAGTTTTGTTAGAAATGCTACATCTAAAGAAATCCCTCTGCATCACACACTCCAGAGACCTCAACCTCATTACCACAATCAACAGAACATGCTGGAGGGACAGGTTAATAACCCAGAGACTGCCCATGCTCTGGACTAGACTTGCCAGGCATGGGCGGTAGAGCACGGTACTGGCCGTCTCCAAGAGAAATTTTGATGAGTGGATGGGAAATAGAAAGTTGACCCTGGGATCACTGCAGTGACTGTACTTGATAGAGCCACTGGGAACTAACGTTGGGTGGCACGATGCTAGGTCACTTCTATGGGCTAGGCTTGTAAAGGCTCCAGGGCAATTAGCCTAGTACACACCTATGAACCTAGAGGCAGAGGAGGCCTGAAAAATCAGTGTTCTTGTGATTCTTTTCTGGATAGACCCTATCAGTGCTCCTGAAGTGCTTCCCAACTGTGGAGGCAGTTCCTTGCACCCAGACACCTGGGCTACTATAACAGAAGATACATTGGTGTTAAAAATAATATCCAGGGGTTACTTTATACCATTTTCCCAAACACCAATCTAGAAAATAAAGAAACTTCCAGATGTTCCACCCAATCAGAGGAACACAGCAGCCCAAGAAATTTAAAAGTCATCCAGGAGGGCCCACAAGACCAAATAGGATTCAGAAGTTATAAAATAAAGTATTTCCAGCCAAACACAGCAAAATACATAAAATAGACAGCTGCTCCCAAAGACACTTAAACTTTGGCTGGGAACCAGTCACTACTAATTTTTGGACTCACCACAGCACTCAGGGTGTTCACCAAATGTATGGCAGTGGTGGCAGCTCATTTGAGACTAAAAGGATTCTGAGTGTTTCAATATCTAGATGACTGGCTCCTTACCACCCCTTCCACGCATCTCCTAAAATAGACAAAGGACTATTTGCTCTAGATTTGTCATTCACTGGGAATTACTATCAATTATGCCAAGCGAAATCTGACATGAGTACAGAGCCTGGAGTTTGTCTCACACCTGAACATGACAACACAAATTGAATCTTGATCAGCTCGTTGTATAGTCACACTCAAATTTTATATTCATCAGATTCTATTCTGTTCATTTCCTCCTGCAGAATTTATACATCAAGCGTTGGGGTCTATGGCAGTAGGAGTAGTCCTTCTTCCTTTAACGTATGGACTCTAGCTGTTCAGTGGTCTATACTTCAACAACCCCTATCCTTTCCAGTCAAGTTTACACCAATTTGCAAACATCACATCCAGTGGTGGATTCAGTCAGATGACATTAATCTTGGACGACCCTTGGTTTTACCTCCTCCAGTGGCCACAGTGACTATGGATGCCTCCCAGTTGGGGAGGGGGGCATTACTTGGGAAGGACGGTCCAAGGTGTGCGGCATCCCCTAGAGACCAATTTGCATCTCTATGACCTGGAGATGTGGGCAGTCCTATTAGCATTGCAGGCATTTCAAGATGCTCTCCCTCTAGGGACTATTGCGATTCAGACCGACAACATGTCTGTTGTCTGGTACATCAACAAACGAGGGGGAACCCAGTTTTACCCTCTCTGCCAAGAGGCTATGAGAGTGTGGCAATGGGAGATCTCCACCAACTGCTTTCTAGTGGCAATGTACATTCTGGGAAAACATACATACTAGAAGACAAACTGAGCAGGTCCATTCTGATGCCTCATAAGTGGTTTCAATCAGTGGCAGAAGAAATTTTCCTTCATTGGGGCCAACCTTGCTGCAATCTCTTTGCATAACCCCACAACAAGTGTAGCAGGTATTTTGCCCTGATACACCCTCAGGGAAAGTCACCGAGGGATGCTGTAGTCCATGTTTGGCCATCCGGTCTCCTAGCCTCTGCTGCCTTTAATTTCCAAATTCCTGCAAAAAGCAATATGGATGGAGAGCTTAGTCATCCTTATTGTCCCCTTGTAGCCTCGACGGGTGTGGTATCACTTCCTTTGATCTCATCTTCTCTGTACTCCGTGGATACTGGACCCAACTCCAGATCTTCTATCGCACCCCTCAGGGATGAGTCATCCCAACATCTCAGCCCTCAAACTAACTGCATGGTTTCTCCAGTTCCAATAATAGCCAGACATCCCAGACTTTTTTCCCCAGTAAGTACTATTCTTTTATCTTCACAAAAGCCTCCATGAAGAAGGTTTAAAGAGTAAGTGAAAAGCTTTTCCTATTGGGCATTGAGAAACAATGTCAACCCTTCAACTGAACGGTCCCTGCTGTTCTTGATTTTCTGGCTACTGTTTTCAAATAAGGAGCTAATTTTTCTTCGATTACATTGCAATTGGCAGCCATTTGAAATTTTCAGATAGGAGATAAAAATTATTCTTTGGCTTCTTCTAAGTTATGTATAGCTTTTCTGAAAGGCACATTTCTTCTTAGACCTCTAATAAAGGATCCTTCACCTCCTTGGGATTTGACTGTGGTGCTACAAGGTCAGACAGAGAAACCCTTTGAACCTTCAGCAAAACTGTTTTATAATTCCTGTCATGGAAAACAACCCTTTTAGTAGCTATCACTTCTGCAAAGAGTATCTGAACTCTAGGCTCTTTCAGCAAAGACTCCTACATTATTTTCCATAAAGACAGGGTATCGTTAAGAACAAACCCTTCCTTTTACCTAAAGTGGCTTCTGAATCTAACATTAACCAGTACATTCATTTAGTGGTTTTCTTTCCAAATTTTTCAAATAAAGGAGAATATGTGCTACGTTTCTAAGATGTGTACAGGCAATTACAGTTTTATCTATACAGAACAAAAAAATTAGAAAGTCTAATCAGCTATTTGTATCCTTTTCACCAAATCAAATTGGTTATTCAGTTTTTAAATCACATTGGTGAAATGGATAACCAATTGCATTTCTTGGATTTATTCTCAACAAAACATTCCTCTACCAAGACTGCCTAAAACCCACTGAACTAGATCTATGCCCACCTCATCTGTTTTTTGGTCAAGAACTTCAGCTGATGATATTTGTGCAGCAGCCACATGGTCCAATGCTGATTCCTTTGTTAATAATTACAAATTGGATCTAATACCCAGAAACAGAGCTGCCTTTGACCAAGCATCGCTTTGTAATATCCTTCCATGTGGGTCACCCAAAATTCATGTAGCTGGGGACTCAGTCCCATTTGTTGAGAAGAATGAAAAGGACAACAACAGATTTAAAAGTTATGTACTCACCATAGGCATCTGTGTTGTCTAGTTTAATTCTTCCTCAACTTACCCTCATACACCCCCCTTCCTAATGTATTCTGAAGGGACCTGTTGGATTTCTTATTGGAACTCATAGATCTGAGTTTGATTCCTATTCTTTGTTCTGTCCCTTTCTTTACTTATTTTATGGGGATTTTATGGCAACAAATGTGATCTAAGATAATGAGGATGAACTAGGGCATTATGGATAGAGGAAGGAGCTCAAGAGTTGGATCCATAGTCTGAAGAATTTGGCTGAGTCAGATCCGAAATCAGATCTATAACCCATTTGTTGAGGAAGAATAAAATGGGAAACACAAATGCCTAGTTATGATGAGTACATGCCTTTTAATTAATAGACCTGTTGCTCTTACTTTTGTCTTTTCCCTGGACTATTATTGTTGGAAATAAGTGATCCCATGTGATATAAACATCATCATTCTGCACAATACTTTTGGTTCATGTTTTCAGTGCTTTTCAACTACTTCAATGTTGTAGTGTTTGCACAATCCTCAATACAATAGTCTTGCCATCTTATTGTGCCTTTCAATATAAAAGTCTGCTATGAGTATACCACATCCACCAACAAGATGTGTGACTGTTTCTAGTTCTTTTACAGAACCTGCATTTGTCTTCTTCTTCCAGATGTTCTGTGGGCTTTGTAAATCAGTGTGTATGTAGTCCACTGTCCTAGGCCACCATTATTAACCTTTCATCTTTTGGTTTCAGTTCACCTATCCATAACCATTCCTGTGTCAAATCCTGATCAATGT
Source organism: Protopterus annectens (assembly GCF_019279795.1). Lineage (NCBI taxonomy): Eukaryota > Metazoa > Chordata > Ceratodontiformes > Protopteridae > Protopterus > Protopterus annectens. The sequence continues at coordinate 692,952,278 of NC_056743.1, forward strand.
GAGATTATTCCAGGAGATCTCTTTACTTGCCACAATCCTTATGCCTTTTCCATATTTCTCTCCTTATTTGATCATTATTCTAATATTCTTTATTTTGTTTTTTTGATACATTCAATTGCTGTCTGGTTTTTGACTACTTCTGGTTTGAGTTTTCTTCCTGCTTGATACCGAAATATATCTGCTAAACAAAGCAGAGAAATCATTTTAGACTTCTCCTCATGTTATAAAATTTTCACTGTCTGGATCTGGTGAGGTCAGCAGATATGTATGCAATTCAAAGTGTTGTAAGCCGAAGTGATTCATAGACTGCTGTCCTGCTGCATTGTAAGCAGGCACTGTCTGTAACACAGAGACCAGTTTCACTTGCAAAGGTGCATGCAAATGCAGTTGTCTGGGGAAACATTTATTGCAGATCATAAATATGATTTCCAGTAGAAATGGCACTGAGGATAACAATGTCTACCAAAGCTTGATCTGAGGTAAAGTTGGCCTCCATTCTTTATCTTTGTCTGCAGTCTCAAGGCAATATACAATTGTGTGAGCCACCTATACTGAGCCAGAAGGTATAGCAAACCTAATGACAAATTCAGCCCTATCTTTATCCATCTCTCCCCCCTGCCTCCCCTCAGGAAATACCATCAAATATAACTCTGTCAACTACCAATAGAGAACAGGTTCTCAATGCTGTCTCTAAGTCCAAGAGCACTGCATTGATGGACCCTGACAATATCCAAAGCTACCGTCTAAATAGCATGAAACATGCCCTATCAGGCCCTCTGGGATTACTATTTAACTGTAGCCTCCAAATCTTACAAGCTAAGACAAATAAGTTACCCTAGTCTCATATGCAAAGTCATGGAACGAATTGTGATAGAAATTATCAAGAAAGACATAAGAAACCTCCAGATACTGGACCTAACCCAGTTGAGTTTCTTGAAGGGCAGGTCATGCCTCCTCAGCCTTGTGAACTTTTTTGGGCAGGTCACGAAAGCAATGGAAAAGAGCAAAACAGTTCACACTACCTACCTTGACCTGACTGAGGCATTTTACACAATACCCCAGTCAGGCATTGTTGACAAACTCAAGAAGTTAGGTATAAACCGTTATGTCACCCTGTAGATAGCCAAGTGGCTTGCAGAAGGACCCAAAAAGTTATAACTGGGGAGTCCACCTCTGCAAAGAGTCAAGTCACCAACGAAGTCCCTCAGGGATCAGTCCTGGGATCACACCTTTTTCGCATCTACTTCTTTGAAGTCAAGGATGAGTTTCAGGTACTGATATTATGTTATAGGACTGCATACCTGTAGTATCTTCAGTTGAAATTCTTTGGGGCCTGATCATCTCTGCACCAACATGCAGCACAGCCCTGTGGGACTCTCTGTGGAGGTGGTACCAGTTTTAAACGAGGCCAGGAGCACCTCCATCTCCATAAGGAGTTGTTCAGTAGATGGGCCACAACCTGTTGCCCTCCGTTTCCATGCCAGAGATTCTGCTCTGTGGATCATAGCACAGATCATATCTGTCATCCTGCAGGGGACCATATCATAACTCCTGATCCTGACCACCCATAGCATTAACACTGGTGATAAATTCACATCAGACACGGTCACAGAAAGGATGAATGAACTGCAAAGAGCAAGTTACCATAGAGACAGAGGGCCTCTAGTATCACCTCATTTTCAGCATTGTAAACCTGGCTTTGCAGATGGACATGGAAGCACAGACAGATGCCGTAACCTTTTTCCATGCATGTTTCTTACGCATTGCTCTCTTGGTATAGAAAGCAGTTAAATTAATAGCCATGGTCTTACATGGGCCTTACTAATTCTAATAGTAATACTACCCTAATTGGCTATCTTGTATACTGTGCCTGACAGTTATATATCTGTATCTTCAAACACTGTTTACGTGAATGTCAGGCAAGTATATGCCCTGACAACATATCCTTAGCAAAACAAGCACATAAGTGCAACCTAAGAAGCACATTGCCATTACAGTAGAAGTGGTACAAAGGTTGTTTCTAATTACACATGTGCAAGGCCACAGCAGTACAACAGTGTTGGTCAGTACTGTATCTGTAACCTACTGTAACAATCCTGCAGGCTACTGCATTCATTGCTCTTGCAATGTACCCACTTAAGACAGATTTGGCCAAGGCATTAGGATGCAATGACAAACTGACATCAGTTCTTGGCCTTATATTAAACAGCAGACAAAACCTACCTTTGGACAAATAAATAGATGTATACATAAGGCAAGTGCTGCTGTGTATACATCTATGTATAAATAAATAGATGTATACACAGCAGCACTTGCCTTATGTAGGTAGATAACTTATTTAGCAACAAAAGTTTCAGCAACCACAGAATTCAGTCTGAGATTAGCAATAATTTCTTCTGTAGCAGGATGAGAAACAAGGCTTCTCGTTGTACTTATTTAGTATAAAAAATGCTCATTAGGTGCAGTGATTATACGGAGTAGGGCTTATCTCATTATTGTTTCTGATTCACTCAATCTGCTTGATAAGCAAACCTGATAAACATCATGATAATTTCCACACAATGCTGTACACATAGGGTTGCTACTTTTGCATCATTCCATTTCCTGACAAATAAGCCACACCTCCTGCATAATGAAAACACGCCTCTTGCCTGAGGGCCACCACACCCCCCTTGAGCAAGCCTTAGCTAGAAGCACTAATTTTTAAACGCCATATATACTGACTGTATATGCAGCTTTTTATGATATGGAGCAATAAACAAAGTATTCCATGGCACTCCCCATCTTGCTGTCTACTGTCACTGTAGCACATACCCCAGTGCTGTCCTGTTTTCCTCCCATCCTTACCTTTTAATACTACCAGACTACTTTTGATTTCTAACACTTTGTCTTATTTGTTTTTTGCTACATGATATCAACATACATTAACTGGTCGAAAATGTACTGTGACTACTGTATAGGAAATAATTTAATTAAGCTGATGGTCTTGAGGGCACCAGAACACCCACCCCCCAGAAGCTTTGGAGTTTTAAATTTACTGAGATGCATTTTAGAGCTTTTCCCCCCAACCTTTGGTCCAGTGATGGCTTGAAAAAAGCATATTTCTAAGAAAAGAAACTTACAGTTTTTTTTCTTTGATATGAGAAATAAAATTATGTCCAGGGTTTAATGTTCAAGGCCCATGACACAGTAGTTACCAGTAAACAGAGTAGTAATTACCCACAAACTGAAAAGAAAATGCTTGAGCATAAGTCATAAATGGGATGACTGCCTTCCTCCTTAAAACAAAGCTCACAGCAGAAAGTACACAGGTGCCACAGATCCAAATTGTTTATTAAAACGGCTTCCACCAGTAAACACAACGAAAATTCTAATCAAGCGCTTTCACCCGGGCTCTCCCAGGCTTTGTCAAGATACCAAATGTTGTAAGGCTCTGCCTTTTATTCAGCTTTCTGGCAACAATAATTCAATTAATCAATTAATTAGCCAGTTGGACAACTTGAAGAAAAAAACTCTTTTAAAACGAATACTAAACTATTAAAATTCATTACCTCTACAATCCTATTGTCTAATAACTTTAAAAGTACAGAATTGAGAGTCTATATATGAAATGTTTACCAAATAAATAACCGATAAACCAATGCTCTAATAATCTAATAAAAAACCTATCACTCAACTGTTTGTATTACTAAAATACAAAATACTACATCAGTTTATAAAGAACCTGTTATAATAATAACACATTATTAAAATGTTCTGTACTTTAAAAACAGAAGTCTTATTTTTTAAAATAATACATTAATCACTATATTATCTCGACATAAATATCATACTGGTCGAAAAAATAATAATAAGGTCTGGTACCAATAGTAAATTGCCACATTTAATCCTTCCTAAAAAGCTGTTATCAAAACCTCCAGGGCTCAATGAGACTATTAGCCTTAGCAGTGTGCTTAAGCTCAGAAGGGCTAAATTATAAGCGGGCTACTGGGTCAGAGTTGTTATTTTGTTAGTGTGTCAAACCCAGTTTCACAAGCTGTTCAAATAATTTTACAATAACAGCTTTTTAGGAAGGATTAAATGCGGGTGAAAGCGCTTGATTTGAATTTTCGTTGTGTTTACTGGTGGAAGCCGTTTTAATAAACAATTTGGATCTGTGGCACCTGTGTACTTTCTGCTGTGAGCTTTGTTTTACCTGGTCGGTATTGTCTTGGGATTTATTCCGTTTGTGTGCCTTCCTCCTTACCAAAAAATAAATAGCCACTTTCTTTGTACCCCCTCTGTTGTTAAATTGGGATGAAAGGAAAGGACAAATGGCCGTAATTCTATATTTTAAGTTACTGGTGTCACGGCATACCTCCTCAGCCTTAGCTGAAAAGATAGGCACCGTCTTTGTACCCTGTTGAAGTCAAAGTATGATAAATGCTTAAAAACAAATACAGCACAACATATTCAACCTTCTGCTATCAACTGTACATATGTAGCATGCCTCCTTTCCTCTACCCCCAGGAGATTGCCACCTGTATATAGATTGAATTTCAGTTGTGAATAAAGTGTAAAAAGACACACATATTAATTAATTCCATCTTGTTGCTCCTATGCACTACACTGGGCGTAGACAAGTTCTAGTGACTTTTTTGCATACCTCTGAGGTGTGGTTTTGAGGAAAGTTAAATATTTGCCACACTGCCCCAGTCAACACACAAGACCTTCTGTGCACACATTTGAAGTTTTACTGTGCAGAAAATTAAAGAAATAATGTCCACAATTCTCCTAACCCATGCACTAACTATAGCATTCTGTGGTTCATAGGTTCACAGGTTGTGTACTACGCCAACGGCCCTGGAGCCTTTACAAGCCTAGCCCATAGAAGTGCCCTGGCATCATGCTGCCGTTAGTTCCCGGTGCCTCTATCAAGTAGAGCCACTGAAGTGATCCCCAGGGTAAACTTTCTGTTATAGGTTCATAGGTCACCTCTGAGTGGTCGGAGTCAGCTTCAGACTAAGTGGGGTCCCATGCAGAATACTCCAATATGCCACTTATGTGGCCAGGGCTGACAGTCCGTAGAAGCTCTGAGGGTCTAGATGATGTGTGATGCATTTTGTCTTTTTTTTTTTTTTGCTGCTGTATACACCTACCAATATTTTTTTTTGACGCGCATGCACGCGTGTGCGCACACACACACACACACACACACACACACACACACACACACACACACACACACACACACGCACACACACACCGTGTTTTCTTTTAGCAGACTGGAAGAACATTAGTTTTCCTGTGACATGCATTTGGGGTATTGGAGGAAATAAGATCACCTGAATAAATTCCACACACAGACAGGAAGGACATGCAGACTCCACACAGATGGAGCCACAGCCAGGACCTCAGACAGGCAAGCACTATTAGATGGCAACACTACGTCACTGTGCCCCTGTACCAACAATATGTTTCTTTTCCACACATCCTACCCAGACCACCAAACACAGACACTTATTGTGTGCAGTGCTGATTATTTGACTGTGATGGAAAGTTTAAGTAATTATGTCCAACTTGTTGCTGTTATGGACACTTATATACACATCAAACTCCCTGCACCACACACACACACAAGCATGAACCACAATAGCGAATATGTTTACACAGCATCTGAATGCAGATAAGAAATCCAAATGAATCATTAAACATTTTAGGAAACATACCTCAGGAATTTGTAACATCTTGATTCAAAATAGGTTTGAATTACTCGCCATAACTGAATTTCCTGACAAAATACCATGATTTCTGGATTTCCAGATAGGGACCCTGATTTCCTGACAGTCAGGAAAATTTTCTGATGGGTGACAACTCCATGAGCACTTGCCTGAATAATTGTGATAAGCTTCACACACATGATCAGCATGTTAGCTCATTGTCATCCTAATGATATTGCCATCAGTCGTGCAAATGAGCTGAATGCTGATGCTCATAATACTTTTACTTTAAAAAATTAATGGCTCAGTGTACTCACGAAGTGATGTGTACATTGTAATTGCACTAGGCAGAGGGCTCCATTCCCCCCTGAGGGTTGTATTCTGCTTTGCAATATTCAGTTTTCAGTCAGCAACTATGTTACATCCCCCTGAAATGTGTGTTTTTTAACATCTTCAAAACAGTGTAACAAACTTCTGTGTGAGGAAGATTTTCAATTTATATATATCTAGTTAATCACTGTGTATTAATAAGATCAGATAAAGGTAGTCGTAGTGAACTTAAACTCGTCCTAAGTCAAAAAATAATTAAAATATACAGAATTACTAAGTATTCAAAAGTAATTCAAGCAGGGTAGACGGCCTGTTTCCAGTCGAAAATCCTTTATTAGGCACACAGACAAGCGATCCAAGTAAAACAAAAATAACATAATAGCTTCATCACAAACTTTCTAACTATATATGTAATTTTTATTAGGTATGGGGTGATTTATTGTGCTGTAAAACCCAGTGTATTGGTGTACATGTTAACAAATTCACATCCCTTCCCCCACCATTGTGGCATTCGAGCTGGTCCTGCCCTACTTAGTACCTGTCATAATAATATGTCATAATAATATAACCCTTATGTACTTTAAATAAAGTTAATAATGATGTGGTACCTCTTATTAGCTAGATTATTTTATCCAAGACAATACACTACATGGTTGAAAATATATAAACATTAGACCATTTGGCAATCCAAAAGTATATATAAATATATGCATGTACATTTTGTATGCCAAAAATCCATTGTGCAAACCATTCCATATACACAGACCTGAAGAAGTCTAGAAGGACGAAAGTGTTCTTTGTTAACAACAGGCTATGGAAATTCTTGTATTTTGTTTTAACTGTTGGCATAAATTAAACATGAGTAAGGTGGAGTGTTTTTTTTTTTTTTTTTGTAGTTAGACCATTCTTTTTTTTTTAAAGTTAATTATGGATTTTTAATGCCATGCAACCTTTTCTTCCTGAGGGGTGCAATTTATCTTTTGTGTGTGGGGCTAGCAGAATATAAAAGCCAGGTGGAGCAGATATATGACCATCGGATTCATATAATGCAATTCAGTCTGTTTTGATTCTGAACATAAGAGATTTTATATTGAATATGGTAAAGATGTTCTGTAAATCAGCTGAAATCAGGCCATAACTGTTGTAATGATTATGATGAAAATAATAGACAGTGGTTATTACGTAGTGTGTACAAATATTGTTGTTTTATGTCTGAGGTATTAGTTCTGATTGTGTCAAGGGTAGAATTGTCTCATGTTAATAGGTTTCACCTAGTAGCATCTGTTGTTATTTTTGAGAGGCTGTGAACTAACATGCTATTCAGTGTTGTTTTGTATGGTCTATTTGAGTTGAGGTCTAAGTCTCCAAGTATTTTTAGTTCATGATTGGTTGTATGATTTAGTATGTTATGTAAAATTTCTTGGATGCACGTAGGTGATGATATTGGCTGCATATAAATGTATATTTGGAAAGGTTGTTGAAGCCTTGATTTTATATTTTTTTGCACCCTTAATACTTGTCATGCTGAATTATGCAAACTGCAGAAGCCAGTGATGTGACTTTGTTGTTAACATAAACTTCACATTTCAGGCTACAGAGAGAGCTTCCTTGGGTTGTAAATATATTATGTTTATTTTGATTTGATAAATAGGAAGTTGGGTTCAAAGGTGAACTAGAATGGAGATAATATAGTTCTTTTACAGCAGGCACCAAGTTGCTGTACTATCTGTTGGGATATGCACTGAAATTCTTTAACTAAACAAGTTGATAAATGTCTGAAGTTGCAGCCTCATATCAGATCCTTCCATCAAAAGCATGGATTACACATATATCATGGGACTATAAAAGCATTACTGCACTGCAGAAGCCTTAATTCTAAAGTTTTCTTCAATTTACTTTCTCCAAGTCTTCTGGGTTTCTAATACCATGAAGAGAATGGACCCCATTCCAATGTCCGGGTATGATTAAGTTCATGAAATTAGCATTGTTCCAATCTTTAATGTAAGCCAAAAGTGCTCTTTACAACACCCACAATGCACCCAGAATTGCTTCCTGCACTTCTTAAGGAGTTACATGTATTAGTGGCATATCTAAACATGACTGTAAGTTCTTTTATCTGATGTTCCTTTTATTCTTCCTCAACAAATGGGTTACGGATTAAACTCGGCTGCATACTTTAGACTTTGGATACAACTCTCAAGCTCCTCCCTCTACCTGTAACGTCCTAGTTCATCCTCAGTACCTCAGATCTCATTTGCCACCATTGTGCTCAGACATAGGACCCTTCTCTTGAGTGTTTGTTAATTTTTGTAAGTAAGCCTAACTTTATTCTCCTAAATTTCACCTTATTCCCACCTCACTCTTAGATTTCGGGTTCTGTTTTCTGCATTAGAGCTCTTACTATATTTTATTGTATTATAATATATTTTGTGTGTGTGTGTGTGTGTGTGTGTGTGTGTGTGTGTGTGTGTGTGTGTGTGTGTGTGTGCATATATATATATATATATATATATATATATATATATATATATATATATATATATATATATTTTTTTTTTTTTTTTTTTTTTTCTTTACAATAGTTGCTAATTCTCTTCCTATATCCTTCTCTTTCCTACCTTCAGTTACATGGTAACTCTTTATTACCATTGATTTAATTTTTCTTCTTTCTTCTTTATTTCCAAAAAAAAAGTCTTACTCTTTCCCTTTTTATTATCTTACCTGTCTTGCACTTTCTGTGGGCACAAAATCCCTAACTCGGATGCCCACAAGGAGTGCGTATATTGTCTCAGAACAGCTCATCTTAACACCGACTGCTCTGTATGCACTGCCTTTAACAGGAGCACGTTAGCTGACATATGTATCAAACTCATATTAAAGGGTCTTCTTCCTCCTTCAACTGCTTCAGGGTCTCAAACCCCCAATAAATCCTTTAAAACTCCTTTGGAGCAGAGAAAGCGTTCTCCGTCGAATCCCCCAGGATTTCCGCAGAACCGCCTCTGAAAGTGGCAAAAATATTGGATCCGACATCCTCAGACCTGAAGATTCATACAGTAGATCCAAAACCTTTGGATCCTAAGGTTTTGGGGGGTCTACTTTTAAAGCTCAGAGTTTTAAAACTTAAAATTTCTTATGATCGAGACCAAAAGATCGAAGTTTTGAAAATTTGAATAGTTTAAATGGAGATCACCATACAGTGCAGAATGGGAAATTTACCATTTTCCTTGCTGTATTGTGATCTTGGAGTTGGTATATTTAATTAGCAGGGGGTGTGGGGTGCTTGCCCCCCACTGTAAAAATGTAAAAAAAAAACAAAAAAAAACCTTTTTTTCGGAGTTTCAAAACTGCGATCTTATAGTCTCGACCATAAGAAAGTTGAAGTTTTGCTTTAAAAGCTTTAAAAGTAGACCCAAGGTTTTGGATCCAGTCATTATTGCAGCTGTCCCATAGTTCAGGTTTCAAGATCCCAAGTCCTTGGATCTTAAATTTAGTACATCACATACTCCAACAACTCATTTCCCCGAGTTCATTTTGGATCCAGTCTCCCCTAAGTTCCATTCGCCATTTCTGCAAACTCCCAAATGCATTCTAGGCCCCAATCTACCACATTCTCCAGGTCTTCCAGAAGTCTATCAAAATGAATGTGGATAGGATGATGCTAAAATTTCTTAGAGCTCAGATCCAGATGGGGGTCATTTCTGCTTTGTCCCCTATTGGATCTGTGAGTCTTCAGGCCACTTCCCATTCAGTATTCTCCTTCTCTGATCTGCCCTTCAGTTTTGGAGCCCCAGAATCCGATAGCTCAGAGAGGTCCAGAGTTGGATCCAAACAGAGTCACTTTCTCGACTCTGACAGCATCCTGACTAGTTCCACTGCTATTCCTTCGAGTGGAATGGGTCCTGCAGCTGAAGCATCAGCTTCAGATCCATGGGGCCATGATACATTCTTATCAGATCCATCCCTAACCCTTGGAGACTCAGCACTGGACAGTTTGAGTCTGGTTCTCTCCTCCAGGCATGGATTGGGTCGGAGGCATTATCTACCTGTACTGCAAGTCTCTGGTCCATTGTGGGTGACCAGTGCTTCTTCGGGCCTGTCTACCTTCAAGGTTGTGGAAAGGGTTTTTTACTCATTCTAGAGATGTAGTCTCTCATTCCTCGGTCCACTTTTTATTCCCTCTTTGGTTCCACGCTCTGAGTCTATCAGGCCTATTTCGCAGGGACAGTCAGTTCCAGCTAGCTTCCAGTCAGTTCCCATAGAGGAACTCCCCCCTCTCTTATGATACCTCCTCTAAACATCTCCACATAGGAGATTCATCAGAAGAGGACATGCAAGAGCAGACATGTAGATTCCCCATTGGAATCTCTCACTGAGGATACTGATTTCGAGGAAGGGGAAATGTCCCTAGATCACCACCTGATGATGTCAGCTTTGGAGACATGTTAGAGATCCTTAGACAGAAAGGTTGTTGGTCTTCCGATAACAGATTAGTATTTTTGCAGGCTTTTGGTTCTGGCCATCTTCGTTTTGGTTACCCTGCCTGGCTGATGACCTCATTGATTTACTCTCTTGCTGGGCATGGAAGGAGCCAGATTCTGTTGAGCCTATATCACACCAACCTGAAAAATTCCTGGTCTCCCCCTAAGGATAAACCTTACTGCAGCAAGGAGTTCCAGTAGATGTTATGGTGGTGGCAACAGCCACTACAAAAGACCTAGCAGAACAGAGCTTGTCTGTCCATCTGCCAGAGAGTTTAGGGTGCTGGACAGATTTGGAAAGCGAGTCTTTGCCTCAGTGACATTTGCCTTAAGGTCTCTTAACTATTTAACGCATTTTACAAGGCTACAGAGAGAGCTGACCAAAGAACTGTCAAATTCTGTCTTCAAGTCCATGCCTGTAGAGGACTTTAAAAGATCATTTTCTCAGCTAGCTAGTCTTTTATCAATTTCTTACTCATCCATGAGGTTGATCTCTCACGTGGCTGAAGGTGCCTCGTGGGCTGCCGATTTAGGCTTTGCCATAAGGAGCCATACATGGATACAACTATGTGACTTTGAAGAAGGCATCTTTCAATAATGCCTCTTTTGATGGAACATTTTTGTTTGGTCCATCTGTGAAAGAAACACATACAGTGAACAAGAAGCAGAGACCCTATCTGCTGTGGGAAGCAAGTTTTCTACCCCTCAAAGAACACTCTAGAAATTTGAAAGACAGTAAGAAAATGTAGTTTCTCATATCTAAGGGACCTTTCCAGGATCCGAGCAGAGATAACACCTTCAGAGGCAGAGGAGCTAGGTCTAATGGTAGACACCACCCTATTGGATCTTTGCCTGATGAGTCTAATATGTAAGGCTATGGAGTGCATCATCATGGACCTAATTAACAAGGATATAGGGAATCTCCAAACTCTAGATCCCATGCAATTTGGTTTTGTGAAAGGTAGATCATGCCTGCTCAACCTGGTTGACTTCTTTGAGTCAGTCACCAGAGCTGTGGATGAGGGCAAGGCAGTTCATACAGCCTACCTCGATCTGACCAAGGCCTTTGATACCATTCCCCACTCAGGAATTATTGATAAACTCGCCAATCTAGGCATCAACCTCTGTATCACTAGGTGGCTTGCAAATTGGCTCTCAGATAGAACCCACAGTGTAAAAGTAGCAGGCTCCAAGTCAGAGTGCCGACAAGTCACGAGTGGAGTCCCACAGGGATCGGTCTTGAGTCCTCTCCAGATTGGCATCTACTTCTCAGAAATCCAGGCCAACATGGAGGGACTCTGACTGACCAAGTTCACAGACTACTGCAAGCTGGGAGCCATTTTTAACTCCCCAAGTAATGTAGGCATCCTACAGAAAGGCCTCACCGAGACCAATGACTGGTGTTGAAACCATGGCCTTAAGCTTAATGCCAAAAAATGTGTTGTCATCCCCTTTGGGAAAAACTCACTTCCCACTAATTACCACATCGATGGGAGCCCACTGAAGGCGTTATAAAGTGATCTGGGGACACAGGTTGACAGCAACCTCTACTTTGACCACCACATTGCCAGTGTGGTCAGAAAGTCCTTCTGTGTGGCATATCTCATTACCAAGGGTTTTGCATCCAGGAAGAAAGAGGTTATCATCTCTCTCTACTCTTCCCTCATTAGGCCAATCATTGCGTATAATGCCCCATTTGGCATGTATGCCACTAGACACATGTAACAGCTGGAAAGGCCACAAAAGTACTTCACAAAGAGGATCCTAGGCCTGAAACACATGTCCTACATGGACAGACTCAAAAAACTCCAGCTATTCTCTGCCTCATGTCGTCTAGTAAGAGACTATCTCTGCTTGACTTACAAAGCTATGTCTGACCCAGTTTTGTTAGAAATGCTACATCTAAAGAAATCCCTCTGCATCACACACTCCAGAGACCTCAACCTCATTACCACAATCAACAGAACATGCTGGAGGGACAGGTTAATAACCCAGAGACTGCCCATGCTCTGGAATAGACTTCCCATACATGTCCGGTAGAGCACCTTACTGGCCCTCTTCAAGAGAAATTTTGATGAGTGGATGGGAAATAGAAAGTTCACCCTGGGGATCACTGCAGTGACTGTACTTGATAGAGCCACTGGGAACTAACGTTGGGTGGCACGATGCTAGGTCACTTCTATGGGCTAGGCTTGTAAAGGCTCCAGGGCAATTAGCCTAGTACACACCTATGAACCTAGAGGCAGAGGAGGCCTGAAAAATCAGTGTTCTTGTGATTCTTTTCTGGATAGACCCTATCAGTGCTCCTGAAGTGCTTCCCAACTGTGGAGGCAGTTCCTTGCACCCAGACACCTGGGCTACTATAACAGAAGATACATTGGTGTTAAAAATAATATCCAGGGGTTACTTTATACCATTTTCCCAAACACCAATCTAGAAAATAAAGAAACTTCCAGATGTTCCACCCAATCAGAGGAACACAGCAGCCCAAGAAATTTAAAAGTCATCCAGGAGGGCCCACAAGACCAAATAGGATTCAGAAGTTATAAAATAAAGTATTTCCAGCCAAACACAGCAAAATACATAAAAATAGACAGCTGCTCCCAAAGACACTTAAACTTTTGGCTGGGAACCAGTCACTACCAATTTTTGGACTCACCACAGCACTCAGGGTGTTCACCAAATGTATGGCAGTGGTGGCAGCTCATTTGAGACTAAAAGGATTCTGAGTGTTTCAATATCTAGATGACTGGCTCCTTACCACCCCTTCCACGCATCTCCTAAAATAGACAAAGGACTATTTGCTCTAGATTTGTCATTCACTGGGAATTACTATCAATTATGCCAAGCGAAATCTGACATGAGTACAGAGCCTGGAGTTTGTCTCACACCTGAACATGACAACACAAATTGAATCTTGATCAGCTCGTTGTATAGTCACACTCAAATTTTATATTCATCAGATTCTATTCTGTTCATTTCCTCCTGCAGAATTTATACATCAAGCGTTGGGGTCTATGGCAGTAGGAGTAGTCCTTCTTCCTTTAACGTATGGACTCTAGCTGTTCAGTGGTCTATACTTCAACAACCCCTATCCTTTCCAGTCAAGTTTACACCAATTTGCAAACATCACATCCAGTGGTGGATTCAGTCAGATGACATTAATCTTGGACGACCCTTGGTTTTACCTCCTCCAGTGGCCACAGTGACTATGGATGCCTCCCAGTTGGGGAGGGGGGCATTACTTGGGAAGGACGGTCCAAGGTGTGCGGCATCCCCTAGAGACCAATTTGCATCTCTATGACCTGGAGATGTGGGCAGTCCTATTAGCATTGCAGGCATTTCAAGATGCTCTCCCTCTAGGGACTATTGCGATTCAGACCGACAACATGTCTGTTGTCTGGTACATCAACAAACGAGGGGGAACCCAGTTTTACCCTCTCTGCCAAGAGGCTATGAGAGTGTGGCAATGGGAGATCTCCACCAACTGCTTTCTAGTGGCAATGTACATTCTGGGAAAACATACATACTAGAAGACAAACTGAGCAGGTCCATTCTGATGCCTCATAAGTGGTTTCAATCAGTGGCAGAAGAAATTTTCCTTCATTGGGGCCAACCTTGCTGCAATCTCTTTGCATAACCCCACAACAAGTGTAGCAGGTATTTTGCCCTGATACACCCTCAGGGAAAGTCACCGAGGGATGCTGTAGTCCATGTTTGGCCATCCGGTCTCCTAGCCTCTGCTGCCTTTAATTTCCAAATTCCTGCAAAAAGCAATATGGATGGAGAGCTTAGTCATCCTTATTGTCCCCTTGTAGCCTCGACGGGTGTGGTATCACTTCCTTTGATCTCATCTTCTCTGTACTCCGTGGATACTGGACCCAACTCCAGATCTTCTATCGCACCCCTCAGGGATGAGTCATCCCAACATCTCAGCCCTCAAACTAACTGCATGGTTTCTCCAGTTCCAATAATAGCCAGACATCCCAGACTTTTTTCCCCAGTAAGTACTATTCTTTTATCTTCACAAAAAGCCTCCATGAAGAAGGTTTAAAGAGTAAGTGAAAAAGCTTTTCCTATTGGGCATTGAGAAACAATGTCAACCCTTCAACTGAACGGTCCCTGCTGTTCTTGATTTTCTGGCTACTGTTTTCAAATAAGGAGCTAATTTTTCTTCGATTACATTGCAATTGGCAGCCATTTGAAATTTTCAGATAGGAGATAAAAATTATTCTTTGGCTTCTTCTAAGTTATGTATAGCTTTTCTGAAAGGCACATTTCTTCTTAGACCTCTAATAAAGGATCCTTCACCTCCTTGGGATTTGACTGTGGTGCTACAAGGTCAGACAGAGAAACCCTTTGAACCTTCAGCAAAAACTGTTTTATAATTCCTGTCATGGAAAACAACCCTTTTAGTAGCTATCACTTCTGCAAAGAGTATCTGAACTCTAGGCTCTTTCAGCAAAGACTCCCTACATTATTTTCCATAAAGACAGGGTATCGTTAAGAACAAACCCTTCCTTTTTACCTAAAGTGGCTTCTGAATCTAACATTAACCAGTACATTCATTTAGTGGTTTTCTTTCCAAATTTTTCAAATAAAGGAGAATATGTGCTACGTTTCTAAGATGTGTACAGGCAATTACAGTTTTATCTATACAGAACAAAAAAATTAGAAAGTCTAATCAGCTATTTGTATCCTTTTCACCAAATCAAATTGGTTATTCAGTTTTTAAATCACATTGGTGAAATGGATAACCAATTGCATTTCTTGGATTTATTCTCAACAAAACATTCCTCTACCAAGACTGCCTAAAACCCACTGAACTAGATCTATGCCCACCTCATCTGTTTTTTGGTCAAGAACTTCAGCTGATGATATTTGTGCAGCAGCCACATGGTCCAATGCTGATTCCTTTGTTAATAATTACAAATTGGATCTAATACCCAGAAACAGAGCTGCCTTTGACCAAGCATCGCTTTGTAATATCCTTCCATGTGGGTCACCCAAAATTCATGTAGCTGGGGACTCAGTCCCATTTGTTGAGAAGAATGAAAAGGACAACAACAGATTTAAAAGTTATGTACTCACCATAGGCATCTGTGTTGTCTAGTTTAATTCTTCCTCAACTTACCCTCATACACCCCCCTTCCTAATGTATTCTGAAGGGACCTGTTGGATTTCTTATTGGAACTCATAGATCTGAGTTTGATTCCTATTCTTTGTTCTGTCCCTTTCTTTACTTATTTTATGGGGATTTTATGGCAACAAATGTGATCTAAGATAATGAGGATGAACTAGGGCATTATGGATAGAGGAAGGAGCTCAAGAGTTGGATCCATAGTCTGAAGAATTTGGCTGAGTCAGATCCGAAAATCAGATCTATAACCCATTTGTTGAGGAAGAATAAAAATGGGAAACACAAATGCCTAGTTATGATGAGTACATGCCTTTTAATTAATAGACCTGTTGCTCTTACTTTTGTCTTTTTTCCCTGGACTATTATTGTTGGAAATAAGTGATCCCATGTGATATAAACATCATCATTCTGCACAATACTTTTTGGTTCATGTTTTCAGTGCTTTTCAACTACTTCAATGTTGTAGTGTTTGCACAATCCTCAATACAATAGTCTTGCCATCTTATTGTGCCTTTCAATATAAAAGTCTGCTATGAGTATACCACATCCACCAACAAGATGTGTGACTGTTTCTAGTTCTTTTTTTACAGAACCTGCATTTGTCTTCTTCTTCCAGATGTTCTGTGGGCTTTGTAAATCAGTGTGTATGTAGTCCACTGTCCTAGGCCACCATTATTAACCTTTCATCTTTTGGTTTCAGTTCACCTATCCATAACCATTCCTGTGTCAAATCCTGATCAATGTGAGATTATTCCAGGAGATCTCTTTACTTGCCACAATCCTTATGCCTTTTCCATATTTCTCTCCTTATTTGATCATTATTCTAATATTCTTTATTTTGTTTTTTTGATACATTCAATTGCTGTCTGGTTTTGACTACTTCTGGTTTGAGTTTTCTTCCTGCTTGATACCGAAATATATCTGCTAAACAAAGCAGAGAAATCATTTTAGACTTCTCCTCATGTTATAAAATTTTCACTGTCTGGATCTGGTGAGGTCAGCAGATATGTATGCAATTCAAAGTGTTGTAAGCCGAAGTGATTCATAGACTGCTGTCCTGCTGCATTGTAAGCAGGCACTGTCTGTAACACAGAGACCAGTTTCACTTGCAAAGGTGCATGCAAATGCAGTTGTCTGGGGAAACATTTATTGCAGATCATAAATATGATTTCCAGTAGAAATGGCACTGAGGATAACAATGTCTACCAAAGCTTGATCTGAGGTAAAGTTGGCCTCCATTCTTTATCTTTGTCTGCAGTCTCAAAGGCAATATACAATTGTGTGAGCCACCTATACTGAGCCAGAAGGTATAGCAAACCTAATGACAAATTCAGCCCTATCTTTATCCATCTCTCCCCCCTGCCTCCCCTCAGGAAATACCATCAAATATAACTCTGTCAACTACCAATAGAGAACAGGTTCTCAATGCTGTCTCTAAGTCCAAGAGCACTGCATTGATGGACCCTGACAATATCCAAAGCTACCGTCTAAATAGCATGAAACATGCCCTATCAGGCCCTCTGGGATTACTATTTAACTGTAGCCTCCAAATCTTACAAGCTAAGACAAATAAGTTACCCTAGTCTCATATGCAAAGTCATGGAACGAATTGTGATAGAAATTATCAAGAAAGACATAAGAAACCTCCAGATACTGGACCTAACCCAGTTGAGTTTCTTGAAGGGCAGGTCATGCCTCCTCAGCCTTGTGAACTTTTTTGGGCAGGTCACGAAAGCAATGGAAAAGAGCAAAACAGTTCACACTACCTACCTTGACCTGACTGAGGCATTTTACACAATACCCCAGTCAGGCATTGTTGACAAACTCAAGAAGTTAGGTATAAACCGTTATGTCACCCTGTAGATAGCCAAGTGGCTTGCAGAAGGACCCAAAAAGTTATAACTGGGGAGTCCACCTCTGCAAAGAGTCAAGTCACCAACGAAGTCCCTCAGGGATCAGTCCTGGGATCACACCTTTTTCGCATCTACTTCTTTGAAGTCAAGGCCAACATCAACGGCTTCTGGCTGACCCAAATTTGCAGAAGATTGCAAATTAAGTGCAGTCATAGAATCTCTCAGCTGCACTAATGTTCTGCATGAAGGGCTGACACAGACATATAATTGGTGTCAGAGCCATGGGCTAAAACTATATGCCACAAAATACATAATAATATCCTTTTGGGAAGTCAGCCACCACTGGTAACTATCATATTGACAATACACCCCTAAACATTATCCCAGAAGTGAGGGATTTGGGGACACACATAGACAGTAGTCTAGCCTTTGAGCATTGTGTATACAGTAGTGAGGAAATCATTCTATGTTGTGCAACTAATAAACAATGGTATTTCATCTAGGTCCAAGTAAGTCAATGCTCCACTGTATCTAACATTCATTAAACTATCTAACATTCATCTGACTGTCTACCTCACCAGACGCACATTCATCAGACACACATTCACCAGACTGTCTACCTAACCAGACACATCTAACAACTGGAACACCCACAGAGATCCCTCATTAAAAAAAAAAAAAAAAACAGGGTTTAAATAACATGCCCCATGCAAATCACCCAAAAACCCAATCCTTGTATTCTGACACCTACAGGCTGTTGATGGGAGATCTGTGGCTGGCATACAAGGCATTGTCAGACCCCACTTCATGGGTCTCCTGCATATCTTCAAAACAAACAGCATCAGAATTACCTGTTCTAAAGACTTAAATCTTGCTCATGATATAAATAGGACCTGCTGAAGAGATAAGTATGTATCCCACAGACTACCCTTTCTCTGAAACAGGTGCCCCATGCAGGTGAAGCAGAGCTCCTTCTTAACCCAATTCAAGTGTAACTTGGGCAAATGGATGGGCTATGTTTCTAAAAGACACAGGCAGCCTGTAAATGTTTCATCTTCCAAGCTGCTGCTGCTTACACTTATCAAAGGTACCAGAACTTGTCAGAGATTTGGGATACATAGCTAGGATTAAAAAGGCCCCAGTGTGGTTGTTAGCCTAGTACATACCTATGAACCTATGAATTATTTTTTTCGAGGATGAAAAAGTGTACACCATCTTTTGATGGCATATACTCATTTACCCTAAACAGGTATCACAGAGACATGTGTGTGTCCTTGTGTCTGTACAGGCATGACTGCAGCTACATAGGTGTGTGTGTATATGTGTGTGTGTGTGTGGGGTCTATATTAAAGTGTTGAAAGGAACGAATGTCGAACGGCTGAAATACCAAAAGTGCCGTTCATCGAGTTCTGGTTTGTGGGACTGGGGTGCAGTGAATATCAGGAATTTTGCCCTTTCCTCACTGTAGTGTGATCTCGGAGTTGGTATATATAATTATTGGGGGTGTGGGGGGGTGCAGCCCCCCCACAAAACAATTAATTTGAACGGCACTTTTGATATTTCGGCCGTTCGACATATGTTCTGTTTGATGCTTTAATATAGACTTGTGTGTGTGTGTGTGTGTGTGTGTGTGTGTGTGTGCTCGTGCACGCATGTGTGCATTGGCTGGTAGGGAGAACACTAGTGCAGCCATGTCTGACTGTGCAGTGTCTGATTCAGAGGCATAGTAATTAGCTGCTAATGTGATGTTCTTTGCAGCAGCTTTTCCTTGGTAGTTTTATATATATATATATATATATATATATATATATATATATATATATATATATATATTTATACTATTTTTTCAAGGACACAAGCATGCTCTGTGAAGATTTCTTTTTTGAGCATTTTCGAAAAATGTTGTTACTCTTACTGCCTAGGTTGTCTAAAACTGTTTAAATTATCTGCAATATAGGTATTTAGAAAATATGCATATATTAATTTTCAAAATGTATTTTGTATGGATGTGGGAGCCAACAGAGGAAAATGATTTTTACATTTCTTAAGTGTACAGGGGCAACATTTGGTGAGATGCATACATTTTTAAATGTTAGTTGAGTGCAGAGAGCGGGCAATAGAAACAGATGTGAGACAAAACATACAATCTGATGTCCATTTTCATTCATTCTTCAACTGTTGGATTCGGATCCAAACCTTGGATCCAACTTGGCCACTTCTTCCAGATTGCAGAATCTTGAACTCTCAAGCTCCTCCCTTTACCCATAATGCCCCACCAACTAAACATACCTCAGATCTTGTTTAACACCATTGTGAACAGACATAGATTGTGAGCGCTCGAGATTTGGGTATTGTGTAACCAATAGTTTCAGCTAGTGTGATATGCAACAGTGAAGATGTGATGTGTGATGTGTGATGTGTGATGTGATTTGCAACAGTGAAGATGTGTCTGGGGGGCTCAGAAGGGAAAGTATAACAAAGGAGATTTTTGAAGAAATTTATGGCATGAAGATGTGAATTCAGTAATAGGAGTTCGGTGTGAATTTACATATTTTCCCTAAGATATAAAACTGGACTAGGCTAAACAGAATTTATATTTCACAGGAACATGTACATTTAATTGAAAGTCTTGATATACACCTAATAACTATTTGAGATCATGCACCAATAATACCTACAATAAAAATGCAGGGTAATGAAATAAAAATGAGACACTGGCACTTTCCCACCTATCTGTTGAAAAGAGAGGAATTTAAGGAATGGGTAGTGGAGATTATTCAGGAGGTATTGGAGAAGATAGAAATTTCTTCTGAAAATTTAGCTAGGGTGTGGGATAAAATTAAGGTGGAGTTTAAAAATAAGATGGAAATAAAGGGAGCTATGGTTAAGAAGTAACAAGAATTATTTAGTGGGACTGACAAATGTTAAAGTATTTCAGAATAGGGGGAATCTCATAGAACAAGATGAGGATCAACTTCAGAATGCTAAGCAGAAAATAAGAGATTACCTCGATAATATGCAGAAGTTTAAAAATATTGCTGTTAAGCAATTGTTTTTTGATAACAGTAGAGCATGAAAACATTTAGCACAATGACTCAGGCAACAGAAAGTAGAAAGGGCTGTCACCAAGCTTAGGAAGCCTATAACAAGGAAAGTACAAGAGATCTGGTAGAGGTATTAGAAATATTTCAGACATTCTATGAAAGTCTATATAAAGCAGAGAAATATGGAAATCAAGAAAAGATACAAATGGAAATGTTTATGGAAGTAATAAATATGCCAAGGTTAGAGGTAGATGAGGCTGAATTACTAATGGTTAGGATAGGAGGAGATGAGATAAAAATTGTGATGTATAACCGATCTACAGGAAAGTCCCCAGGAATAGATGGTATTCCTGTGGAAGTTTGGAAGCTAGAAGGGAAACATTGATAAAGATCTGGAAGGTTTTAACAGTATTTTGAGAGGGGAAGAAGTACCAACATACTGGAAGAAAGCGATGGTAGCTGTAACACCTAAAGTGGGTAAAGATCCATCAGATCCAGCTTCATACAGGCCCATTTCAATAAAAAACCATGATTATAAAGTATTCATATATATAATGGCTAAAGAATGACAAAAGTAATGCCAAAATTGATAGATATGGATCAATGTGGTTTTGTGGAGGAGAGGCAAACATTTGACAACATTAACAGAATGCTGATGATCCAGAGGGAAGCAGAATGTGAGACAATACCTTTGTTGCTGGTGGGCCTTGATGCAGAGAAATCATTTGACAGAGTAAGCTGGGACTTTATAAGCAGGGCAATGGAAGCATTTGCATTTCCTGAAAAAAATTATATGGCTGATTAGGAGGCTATACGAGGGATCGGAGGTGAAAATTAAACTATGTGGGGTCTTCTCTGATAATTTCTGCTTGAGCAGAGGAATCAGGCATGGGTGTCCTCTTTTCCCTTTATTATTTGCATTATATTTAGAACCACTGACAAAGAAAATAAGGGACTCAGAAATTCAATGATATAATGGTATGGTAGTCAAGAAAAGCTGGCTGTATTTGCAGATGATATTATTTTATACCTGACAAAACTAGAAAGAGACTTTACAGTGTTTTGGAACATTTTGAGACAGTTTCAAATCTTTTTGGGATACAAAATTAATGAAGCTAAAACAAAGGCAAAAGTAATAAATTATGAACCCACACAAGAATTGGTTCAGCAGTATCTGTATTTATGGGGACATGATAAAATGTATTTGGAAGTATGGATTAAAAATGATTTTGGTGTGGCAGCTAAGGATATGTGGGAAGAGACTAAATAAAAGATAATACAAAAACTAAGAAAATGGAAGCTTTTTTATATGGATATGGATAGTAAGATACAAGCAGTCAAAATGGTTTTAATCTCTTTAGTCTTATACACAGGTCAGGCATATTTTTAGCAACCAGAGGAGAAGTTGTGCATAGCAATTAATAAAGAGGTGAAGGACTTTATTTGGGAGGGGAAGACGGCAAGAGTTAAGTGGGAAAGCTGATTCTTCCAGTAGAACAGGGCAGATTGGGATTACCCAATTTGAAGGGATATTTCAGAGCTACACAGTTAAGGCTTTTATACGTAGCACAAGCAGAAAATTATAATTCAAAGTGGAAGGGGATGATGTTGAAACAGGAAACAGGGGAGACTGGGATTTTGCATGCATGCCTTTAAGGAGAATAAAAATAATCATGCAGAATATTTTATCCATAAAGTAGCAGAAAGTATTCTAAGAACTAAGCCAACACAGTAATGAAGAAAGGAGATTCTGCCAATGGTGATGATTGCAATTAGGGATACAGAAAAACAAAACAGTGTAAGAAGCGTGTGTGTGTGTGTGTGTGTGTGTGTGGAAGATTTTCAATTCATATATATCTAGTTATTCACTGTATATTAATCAAATAATGGTAGTAGAAGTAGCGAACTTAAACATGTCTGAAGTGAAAAAATAATAAAAAATATATAATTTGAAATATTATATAGAATTACTATTTCAAATGATATATTTCTTATTATTTTTTCACTCAGGATGAGTTTAAGTTTACTACGTCTACTACCATTATTTGATTAATATACAGCTAATGGGTCTACTTTATAATAGCGAAAGACAAATACCATGATGCAAGTACATCAACACATAAAGGTCGATGTACTACAAGAGCAAAATATGTAATTGGTGAAAATGACAATACTGAACGTATTTCCTTGGCCAGCAGGGTGATCGTGGGGATGGGGAAATATATCCTTTTCCCCACTGTAGTGTGGTCTTGGAGTTGGTATATTTAAGTAAGGGGGTGGCGGGCACAGCTCCCCGCATGGGGGGTGCAGGGGGGCTTGTCCCCCTGAAAACGTGGGTTAATTTTAGATTTTTATTGTTAGTTTGAACGTACCTGTATGGCCATGTTGTTTGCCGAAACATGTTCGTCATTGTGATTTTCATCGATTACGTGTTTCGCTGTTTATGTGCATCGACATTTATGTGTCGATGTACATAAATTCGCTGTTAGGACATTTCAGGATTTTAATATAGACCCCAGCAAATAACTAGATATATATGGTCTGAAAAGCTTCCACACAGAGAAGTTTTTTACAGTGTTTCGTTTTTGGACCCACTATACTAGTTTAGTGGGTTGTTTGAAACTTCGGGATATACCACGGAGATTACTTGTTTTTTCAATTAGGGATATAGACAACAGGCAAGTAGGGTTTGGAGTTTAATGGAGAAAACTGGCAAAGGAACCAAGGTATTGGGAGCAAATAACTAGAGAGGGAAAGGTAATAGAGTGGGAAGAGGCCAAGAATTTATTTGGCCTGCAGGTTAGAAATTGCCTTCCCTATCAAGGATTGATATCAGAGTATAGGCAATGAGAAAGAAATAGGGGGTGCTAAATGAAAGACCATCCCTGGTAGAGTTTTTAGTAGAATCAAGAACAGAAGATGCCATTAAAAATGGAATAATTAGTGTAGCATATAAAATATTGCATGATAGCTATAAGAATCAATCAGACGAAGTTAGAAAGGATTGGGGAGAGAGATTGGATAAGGAATTCACAAAGAAACAATGGGAGGATATATGTATGTCTCCCAAATATGCAACAAAATCTAGAAGATTTAGGATTTTTGCTTGGAAATGTTTACATAGATATTTTTATACCCCAAGTAGACTCCAGATAATTTTTTGTGAGGTAGATATCAAATGTTGGAGGTGTGACAGGGAAAAAAGAGGTAGCTGGGAACATATTTTTTGGGAATTGGGTGAGTTGGTAGACTTAAAGGATTCCCTGTGGGATGCACTGTCAGAGATGCTGGGTGGGCAGATTGGTGTGATGAGAAAAATTATTTTTCTGAGCTATGATACAGAATCAGAATTGCCTAGACATGGTAAGGCCTTGCTATGTGTAGTTATGGTGGCTGCCAGAAAGGCAATTACTAGAAAAGGATATAAAAATCTAAAACAACTGTATTAGAAGTAGTAAATATAGTAACAGCGATAAAACTGGACTTGAGATCTTTAGAAAAAGGTAGGAGCAAACTACATAGGACAAAATGGGAATTGTGGGAACAATATATAGAGGGGAGGAATGAGGTTTAAAAGAAGGCAAGACTTAAATGAGCTATTTAATGTTTGACTGAATATGATTGGGTAGATTTTAAGTGATGTATAATGTCTGCAACCTGGGAGTGTGCCAGTATGGTTTGTGATGTAAAATGTTTGCAAATAAGATTGTGTCAGTGTGGTTTGTTTTCATGTGTATAAATGTATGATTGCTCTTGTCGTAAGTGATGGTTTAATAAAGGCATTTCTTGTTTAACAGAAAGGGTCAGAAATTGAATAATGTAAATAATGTTGTTTAGGTTATATGATATATAGCAATATATGTAAAGTATAATGTTTGTTAATGTATTAATACAGTTTGATTACTTTTGTATAAATGCAAATTTGCCTATGTCACAAGTGATAATTCAATAAATGTGTGTTTAAAAAAAAAGAAGGGTGACTCTATTGCTACGGATTCATGCAAAAGATCCCCTGAGTATTCTGCTACTTTGGTGTCAACTTCAGCTCTTTTACTGGAGCTACCAACTAAACTTTTGAAAAAGTCAGATACAACTGTATCAGATCCGAATCCAAGAGTTGAAAGATCCCCTCAGATCCATACTCCACCTTTAGTCTTGGAGCCTATCCAATCCAGATTACCTTCTCCGTACCTTGAACAGTCACCTAGCTGACACTCAAGGCCTTCATCAATGGTGTCCTCTCTTCTGGCCTCCAGGAGCCTATCCGAAGCATATGTGGACAGCATGATGAGGAAGTTTCTCAGGACACAAATTCAAGTATCTCAAGCCCCCCCTTTTTTGTGTCTCTTTAAGTCTTCAGTTTCAGAGCCATTGAAACCTGTGGCAGATTC
>NC_056743.1:692977712-693070212 GCF_019279795.1 Protopterus annectens
GTTTTAGGTTGACACTTCGTAAAGAGGTGTACCTGTGGGTATATTGTGTTGGCTTCCCTACACATTTTCTGAGGTAAATGAAGTTTATAACTCTTAATTGTTATCATTATTCATTACGTGTAATTCACCACCTTTCCTCCAAAAGTCAGTAGTTTTAGGAGGGATTAACAGGGACAGAACTGGAATTTGAGTCAAACTCAGGGATATCCCTCAAAATCAGGGACAGTTGAGAGTATGGTCCCTATTTGTTCCCCGAGTTTATGTCCTGTCCAGTGGATTTGCTCTTAGGGGTTGAGAGGTATGGGTGTAAGCATGCCCATTTCGAAATATTACTTACATCCCCAGGGCGGACCTAATACGACTGCACCAGCCAACACCTGCACACCTAGGCCCATAATTGCATACCCATAATTCCCACACCTGCCTCTTCTCTATAGCACTCATCCTTACTGTGTGTGCAGGTGCAGTCTAACCACACCACTACACAGTGCCCACTCTCTGCATGTCAGGACCCATGTTGTACGTTCTGTCGACCCATAGGTTATCAGGCTTGCACAACCTACTGGTCCATGTACATCTACAGCCTGGTTCGATGACTCATGACAGGAACTGACTCCAATGATCAGTAATTTTTGGGGTGTCCCACAAAGGACACTAATGTCTTTGTTTCAAGATTAGACCTGGCAGGTCTCTCCCACTGGTAGTATCATGCCTGCAGTCTGGGAAGCAGTGGTGTGTTTACTTTTATTGTGTGTCTGTATGTTTCACCGGTCTAGCTGGGGTGGGTGGGTTGATGCTACGTATTACAAGTTTGTTGAATGGACCCCTCCCCCCCATATGCCCGGCCTGTGAACATATGTAATTCATAACAGCTGTATCATATCATAGCTATATACATGTGTATATTTACAGTTTTATATATATATATATATATATATATATATATATATATATATATATATATATATATATATATATATATACACACATTACTACATACGGATATATCTGTATATGTATGCATACCTGTATATATTTATATATTGCTGTGTATATATATCTAAATATATATGGGTCTATGGGTGTCTGCATATGTAAATGTCTATATGTGGGTATGTATATGTATTCTGTCTCTGTATGTATACATTTGTACTACAGAGAGGGAGAGGTATACCTCTATGTCGCTATGGGTAGATATGCACACACATACCTCTACATATATACATATACATCTGGTTATTCCATACCTTGCCATGTAGATTACACTTTGCTGCAGTGGGACTCGTAGCGGGTGTGGCTGCTCATTGGGTGACACCTCTGCCCAACGAACACCTTTGCTTATATCCCTGGGGCTGTACGTATAGACCCACATCAGCCAACGCCTGCACACCTAGACCCATAACTAGCTACCCATATTTCCCCCACCTGCACCTCCTCTAGAGCACCCATCCTTACTCTGGGTCATGGTCGGGTCTGAACACACCACTATACGTTGCCCACTCTCCACTTCACGGGACCCATGTCATACATTGTCTTGACCCATGGGTCATCAGGCTTTCCCACCCTTGTATTCCGGGTATGTACACACCTCAACCAAAGCGGCCGATGTATCACCTTCTTTTGGTTATATGTCAATTTTTGGGGCATCCTGCAAGGGACGCTCCTTCTGTGTTCCAAGGTTAGATTTCACGGGTGCACTGTGTACCCCCCCACCCTGGTTGTATCCTGCCTGTGGTCTGGGGAGCAGTGGACTATTTACATTGTTTGCGGGTTTGTGTATATGTTTCCTGTGTTCGGCTGGGGGTGGGGGTGGAAGGTCATGCTATGTGTTTCATGTTTCTTGCTTGGGCCCCTCACTTCCATTGGCATAGCCTGTGAACATGTCATTCGTTTGTGCTGTTTCCTATCATAGCTGTATATCTGTGTATATCTACGTACACACACACACACACACACACACACACACACACACACACACACACATATATATATATATATATATATATACATCAATGTATATGTCTGAAACCATATATATATATATATATATATATATAAATCTATAATATATATATGTAAATATATACATATACATATATATTTATATATATATATATATATATATATATATATATATATGTGTGTGTGTGTGTGTGTGTCTGTAAAGCAATGCATACCCCGCGCAAATGCACTTACACATGCTTACTGATGTTTATATATGTTCAAACCTGCTTACTACTGCCTTATTCATTATGACACTGATATTTCGCTCCAGTTCACTTTTAATTGTTATTTTGCAGGTTATACAGTGGAAACATGTCAAAATATGTTCATATACAGATTACCGATGGAAAATGGTATGTGCTGTATTGAAATTCGGAACAGGTATGTCTGTTCGTTAGGCGGATACTCTAACCAATACACTATTGCTGTTCTGCTTCATTTGCATATATACCCATATACCCATGACTCCTAGTTCCCCAAACACCCACCCCAACACTTCACTAACACTGCAGTCATCCATTCTCGAGTTGGATTCGTGGTGTATCCATACCACTACACATTGGCCACTCCCTTCTCCTGTAGACCCATCCCATCGGTTGACTCACTCCACGTATCCTCAGAATTCCCAATGTTTTAGTCCACAAACATTAGTGACATGCACGATCATTAGGACACTATTTGCAATTTTTTGGTTGTCCCACATGGGACACACGTCTTTATGTCAAGATTAGACCCTATACTTCATTACATCCTTACTCCCGTTAACATGACACTACAATGAATTAATTAGTATGACTATGTGGTAACGCACATGTTACACATGAAAGCTAATTATGTACGAGTTCGGCGTGTTTCTTTTACAAATAGACCGGTTTAGTAATTGGCATTGCCGTAGCAGGCAGATCACAGGAATGATTCCATGTGTGAGACAGTTCTCACATTTGATTTTTTATCACAGCACTGACTTCGGATATTGTACACACGTCTGCATTTTAGCGTTTTCGTCCCTTCCCTCTTATGCACAACCTATTATTCTATCTACTGTCGGGGTGTGTAAGGGCACATTCATGTTATTTATGTCTGCAAATGGAAATAATGTGTTACAGGGAGTGTACTTCTACATATAGATGTATGCATGTGTGTATGCATATATACTTATAATGACCTCACTGACCTCCACAAGGCAGTCCAATTAGCACCAGCCCATCCAACCCTGACATGCCAGGATCCATAATTTCATACCCATAGTTCCTCCGCCACACCCGAGTTCTACATACACGCATACCATCCATTGTCCAGTTGCTATCGCAGCCATTACACACTTCCACACATTGCCCTCTCCCAAGCGTTAGGGGCCCTACATGTATGTTGTCCCAGCACATGTATTATCAGGCTCTCCCACCATTTAGTCCTTGAACATACCTTTCCTTGCTTGTGTAATGGTCGGAGGTCCAATCATCCTATCAATTTTTGGGTAGTCCCACCAGGAACTACCCTCTGATTGTTTGTAAAGTAGACTTAGCAGATCAACAATGTTACTCACACTGGTAATATCCTGCCTGTGGTGTGAGTAGCAGTGCTTTGCTTACTTCTGCCCAGCTTGATATGACATACGCTGACAACGCTATATAACACTAGAGTTGCTGTTGATTCCCTTCTCATTCCTTTTGTATGCTTTATTGTTACAACGTTCATTCTTCATATATATATATATATATATATATATATATATATATATATATATATATATATATATGTGTGTGTGTGTGTATATATATATGTGTGTATATATATATATATATATATATATATATATATATATATATATATTTTTTATATTATATATCTGTACATACTTATATACATTTCCTATGCTGGGCCCTGCTTACACCTGCGCAAATGCACTCACACTTGCTTACTGGTACTTATATATGTTTACTGCTGCTTATTTGTGCTTACACCTGCTTACTAGTGCCTTATTCATTATGACAGTACCACTTTGTTTGAATGGATTTGGTTAAACATCTAATGCGATACTCAAGTTCACATTTACATGTTATTATGTCAGTTTTGCAGCAAAACAACATTCATTCCACATGGAAAATGTTATGTGTTATAGTTGAAACTCAAAAAAAACAGAAGCAGCAAAACAAACTAAATAAATAAAAATGCTGGCAGGCAGAGTTTCACAGGCACAAATCACTCAGGTGATGATAAACCAAAGGTGTATTTAATGATAAAAATCCACAAGAAAAACAAATAAAATGTGAGCGCTTTCATTAAATAAGTGTTAACTTCATCAGACACCATTAAAATGTAAGAAAGCCATTTATCCACAGAGAGCAAGAGCTGATGAGACACAGCATAGCACTGAGTTGTTGTTGGCCTTCTGTGACTACGGTACATATGAAGGGGTTGGGACAGTAGTTTATTAAAGATCTTCTTCACGTCCTATATTTACTTCAAATACAGCAAAATCACAAAGTTCTGACAAGCAATATTTAATATACCTCATATTCTGTTTTACTTTATGTCCTGTTTTAAGAACAGCAAACATAGATTAATACCTAAAAATGCTAGATTCAGTTAGTGAATTAGGAAGTTCTACACACTGGGCAAAAAGACTGAACATAATGGCACAAAAAAAAAACAATATGACTAAAAACATCAGGAAAAACACAAAAGATTGTAAAGGCACTGCTGAGTGTGTATGTATATACCCTTTTGCCAGACAATGTTCTCAAAAAAAGAACAATTCCTTTAGTTATAAATACAAAACATCAAATGACTTTAGTGCAAAAACCTGGGAGCATCTGACAGAACAAGCAGTTTTGTATGCAAACAAACTTCTGTATGACAGATATAGCAAGTAATAGGTCATTTCTGGACTTCACAGTAAGAAAACATTTACTCACTTTGTGCTATCCTGCATCCAGCTGACAGGATATATATATATATATTAGTGTTTTCTAACAATGTCTAGAATGTGGACTGGTGAAACTAATTGACGATCTTTATCTGGGACAACAACATTAAATTTTACATTTTAGTTCTTAAACTTCATTAAATGGAAAGTGAAACGTACTCTGCAGCAAACTGAGGTCAAATATTTACTTTAGTTTTCCGGAAGTAAAAGTCACTTCAGGGATGTACCATTTTTGATTAAACACATTAAGTGATATAGTTACAAAATATATTTTATGTCTTACTTTCCCCATTACTAACTCCTACTGTTCATGAGATTCCTTAGGTTCTAGCAAGACTTACCAGTACTCAGTCCTAGCATGACAGCCACAATCAAGAATAGAGAAAAGAAAAACATATTAACAAATGCTAGTCCAAAATACCTTCAGTGTTTTACGAGTTGTAAGAACAGTCTTCATAAGCACTTTATTCTAGTACTACACGATAAATATTGCTAAATATAAACTGAAAAATAACCTGTGAGGGTTTGTCCTGGTGTGATTCCCGCCCTTAACACAGATTGAAAATATGAAGGAGAAGTTGCTCTGTCACTGGGCTTGGAACCTGAGAGATGAGTGACGTAAAGTGAAAGTGTTTTGGTGCTGCAGGAAAATATTAAAATGCATACTACAGTATCAATATCTGCAAGTATATAGCTAGGCGTTTCAGACAATGCATAATGTAAGAAAACATACAACATGAAATAACAAATGTTCTAGGTGATTATGATTGCTGCAGTAATGTCTTACACAGAAATAGGTATTCAATATCATGATATAGAAAGTTTCATCTTTAATACCTTTTATTCACCCTGGTGGTTCCTACTCCTGTCTTATACTGGTTCCTTATCATTCATCCCCACTACTTTCCATCTTTGGAAAGATGGGAAAGGGGTAATGAGCACAACTATTAGATGTCTTGTAAAACAGCAAGGTGTTACAAATGATATACATTTGTTTAGTGTCATATCTTAGAATGCATTGATAATTTAGTTTATAGACGCAGAGATCTACTTTCATGCAAAACACACACACACACACACACACACACACACACACACACACACACACACACACGTTTACATTTCTAAATCATGAAAAAAATACAAAACATTGCAAAATTCCTGAAGGACATTTAACTTGGTTCCAGCAAAGGATAGGGACAGGGCTAATTCCTTGCTCCACTGGAATTGATGTGTTGGATTCAATGTTTTTGCTTCATATTCTGTGAATACTTGATAAAATGCCCAATATATATAAGTACATATTTATATACTTATACACACACACACACACACACACACACACACACACACACACACACACACACACATATATATATATATATATATATATATATATAAATACACACAAACACACACACACACACACACACACGCACACACACATCTATCTATCTATCTATATATATATATATATATATATATATATATATATATGTATATATATATATATATATATATATATATATATATATATATATATATATATATATATATTATATATATGTGTGTATATATATATATATATATATATATATATATATATATATATATATATACACACACACACATATATATATATATATATATATATACTGTACTTTTGTCTGCATGTATGATTTGGCAAAATTTTACGCCAGATGCCCTTCCTGATGCAACCCTCCCCATTTATGCGGGCTTGGGACCGGCACAAAGAAATGCACTGGTTTGTGCATCCCCAGTGGCTGGGTTTGGCCGGAGGAGAAGAGGCGGAAGGCATGGCTGAAGGCAGGTAAAGGCTAGGACTGTGATAGTGAGGGTCGGAACTTTGAATGTTGGCAGTATGACTGGTATAGGGAGAGAGCTAGCTGATATGATGGACTGAAGGAAGGTTGGTATATTGTGTGTGCAAGAGACCAGATGGAAGGGGAGCAAGGCTAGATGTATTGGAGGCGGGTTCAAATTGTTTTATCATGGTGTGGATGGAAGGAGAAATGGCGTAGGCATTATCCTGAAGGAACAGTATGCTAAGAGTGTTTTTGAGGTGAAAAGAGTATCGGATAGAGTGATGTTTATGAAACTGGAAATTTATGGTGTAATGATGAATGTTAGTGCATATGCTCCACAAGTTGGGTGTGCGATGGATGAGAAAGAAACATTTTGGAGTGAGTTGGACGAAGTGGTGATGACTGTACCCAAGGGTGAGAGACTGATGATTAGAGCAGATTTCAATGGGCATGTTGGTGAAGGGAACAGAGGGGATGAGGAAGTGATGGGTAGGTATGGTGTTAAGCAAAGGAATGCAGAAGGTCAGATGGTAGTGGATTTTGTGAAAAGGATGGACATGGCTGTATTGAATACGTATTTTAACAAGAGGGAGGAGCATAGGGTGACATACAAGAATGGAGGAAGATGCACACAGGTGGATTATATCTTATGTAGAAGGGCCAGTGTGAAGGAGATTGGAGACAGTAAAGTGGTGGCAGGGGAAAGTGTAGTTAGGCAGCATAGGATGGTGGTTTGTAGGATGACATTGGTGATCAAGAAGAGGAGGATGGGTGTGAGGGCAGCACCAAGGATCAAATGGTGGAAATTGAAAAATGGTAATTGTGAGGTGATGTTCAGGGAACAGTTAAGACAGGCACTGGGTGGCAGTGAAGAGTTACCAAATAGCTGGGTAACTACAGCAGAGATAGTAAGAGAGATGGCTAGAAAGGTGCTTGGTGTGACATCTGGAAAGAGGAAGGAGGACAAGGAGACCTGGTGGTGGAATGAAGAAGTACAGGAGAGTATACAGAGAAAAAGGTTGGCAAAGAAGAAGTGGGATTGTCAGAGAGATGAAGAAAGTAGACAAGAGTATAAGGAGATGAGGTGCATGGCAAAGAGAGAGGTGGCAAAGGCTAAGGATAAGGCATATGCCGAGTTGTATAAAAGGTTGGACACTAAGGAGGGAGAAAAGAACCTGTACCGATTGGCTAGACAGAGGGACCGAGCTAGTAAAGATGCGCAGCAGGTAAGGGTGATAAAGGATAATAAGGGAAACGTACTCACAAGCAAGGAAAGTGTGTTGAGCAGATGGAAAGAGTACTTTGAGGCACGGATGAATGAAGAGAATGAGAGGGAGAGAAGGTTGGATGATGTGCGGATAGTGAATCATGAAGTGCACTGTATTAGCAAGGAGGAAGTGAGGATAGCTATGAAGAGGATGAAGAACGGAAAGGCTGTTGGTCCAGATGACATACCTGTGGAAGCATGGAGGTGTTTAGGTGAAATGGCAGTGGAGTTTTTAACTAGATTGTTTAATGAAATCTTGGAAAGTGAGAGGATGCCTGAGGAATGGAGAAAACATGTTTTGGTACCGATTTTTAAGAATAAGGGTGATGTGTAGAGCTGTAGTAACTACAGAGGGATTAAACTGATCAGTCACAGCATGAAGTTATGGGAAAGAGTAGTGGAAGCTAGGTTAAGAAGGAAGGTGATGATTAGTGATCAGCAGTATGGTTTCATGCCAGGAAAGAGCACTACAGATGCGATGTTTGCTTTGAGAGTGTTGATGGAGAAGTACAGAGAATGTCAGAAGGAGTTGCATTGTGTCTTTGTGGATGTAGAGAAAGCATATGACAGGGTGCCTAGAGAGGAGTTGTGGTATTGTATGAGGAAGTCGGGAGTGTCAGAGAAGTATGTAAGAGTGGTACAGGATATGTACGAGGGTAATGTGAAAGCGGTGAGGTCTGCGGTGGGAGTGATAGATACATTTAAGGTGGAGGTGGGATTACATCAAGGTTCAGCTCTGAGCCCTTTCTTATTTGTAATGGTGATGGACAGGTTGACAGACAAGATCAGACAGGAGTCCCCGTGGACTATGATGTTTGCAGATGACATTGTGATCTGTAGTGAGAGTAGGGAACAGGGGGAGGTGACCCTGGATAGGTGGAGATATGCTCTAGAGAGAAGAGGAATGAAGGTCAGCAGGACTAAGACAGAATATATGTGTGTGAATGAGAGGGAGGATAGAGGAATGGTGAGGATGCAGGGAGTAGAGGTGGCGAATGTGGATGAGTTTAAATACTTTGGATCAACAGTTCAGAGTAATGGTGAGTGTGGAAGAAGAGAGTACAGGCAGGATGGAGTGGGTGGAGAAGAGTTTCAGGAGTGATTTGTGACAGATGAGTACCAGTAAGAGTGAAAGAGAAGGTCTACAAAAGGGTAGTGAGACCAGCTATGTTATATGGGTTGGAGACAGTAGCATTGACAAAAGGGCAGGAGTCAGAGTTTGATGTGGCAGAGATGAAGATGTTAAGATTTGCATTGGGTGTGACAAGGATGGCCAGGATTAGGAATAAGTATATTAGATGATCAGCTCAGGTTGGAAGATTTGGAGACAAAGCCAGAGAGGCAAAATTACGTTGGTTTGGACATGTGCTGAGGAGGGATGCAGAGTATATTGGGAAAAAGATGCTAAGGATGAAGCTGCTAAGTAACAGGAAAAGAGGGAGGCCTAAGATAATGTTTATGGATGTGGTGAGAGAGGGCATGCAGGTGGTTGGTGTGACAGAGCAAGATGCAAAGGACAGGAAGAAATGGAAACAGTTGATCTGCTGTGGTGACCCCTGATGGGAGCAGCCGAAAGAAGAAGAAGATACATATATATATATATATACAGACTCTTACATATTCCACCTACCCTGCATCCTTAATGTGCCTAACTGTCCTACCATCCTATCAGTCCCCCTTAGTATCATCTGTCAGGCACTTCCTGTGGAACTATTATGCTATGTTACTACATTCGTGTGTGTGTGTGTATGTATATATATATATATATATATATATAGTTATAGATCTAGATATATATAGAGATATAGATATAAAGATATATATATATATATATAACAATTATATATATATATATATATATATATATATATATATATGTGTGTGTGTGTGTGTGTGTGTGTGTGTGTGTGTGTGTATGTACTGTATATAAAGTACTTTGGGCAGTATAAGTTGATATCATTGTTGATGGAAGTATACTGTATACAATAAAAAGATGTTTAAAAGAACTGTGAGTGCTAGAATTTATTTCTGGATATTTGTCAATATTTAGAGCCAGTGCACCCTTCAGGAAAAATGTACTTAGTCAAGCATGAGTGTGTGTGTGTGTGTGTGTGTGTGTGTGTGTGTGTGTGTGTGTGTGTGTGTGTATGGGTCTACTTCACTATATCAAAATACCACAATGTCGAATACCATTTCATCGAGACTAAGTCAGCGAAACAGGACTATATTGAAAATGCACATCATCGATTCCCGTTTCATCAAACTGCCTCTCCAAATCCAACAGGACACTACAGTCAAAGCATCATGTCAACTTATAAACATAATTTAACAAACATATAGATGTTTCAACAGTTTTACAGGGGGGCAAGTCCCCAGCACCCCCTCTAAATTATATATAACAACTCCGAGATTGCACTACAGTGTGGTAAGGGTAAAGTTCCTGAGCACGTTAGCAATGCAGGAACTACATTAAAAACTACAGCATGATCAACTTTAACAAGTTCCGTGCACATGACTACTATGGCAATGGTACTGTAAATGTAAATACAGTAGTTACATCTTTTAAAGTACTACCTCTTTAATTTCCCAGTGTTGTATGGGAACTTTTTCAACAGTATGCTCGAAGAGACAATAATCAATGTTGTGGGTTTTCAATATAGTCATGTTTCGATGACTTCATCTTGATGAAATGGAAATTGATGTTGTGATGTTTTGAGGTAATAAGGTAGACGCATATATATATATATATATATATATATATATATACACACATACATATACATATATCCCACTCGATTCTCGGCTGGAGCGCCTTCTGTGTGGAGTCTGCATGTCTTCTGTCTTCCCCATGGTTGAGTGGCGTCCGAAAGACATGCGTGAATGGGGGTGCCTTCGTTGAAGGTTGGGCATCGGGCTGGCATTTTGGCACTGTAAAAATCTACTGCCAAATCATTAGTTGACTGGAGTTCCGCTGTGGCGACCCCTAACCTGGAAAAAGCCGAAAGAAGAAGAAAGAAGATACATATATATATATATATATATATATATATATATATATATATACACACACACATATGTATTATACCCACACACACACACACACTTTTATATATATATATATATATATATATATATGTGAGTTTATAATAAATAATCATATGCAAGTTTGATCAAAACACAAAACATCAAACTCATTGGTGATTACCATTAATTGTAACTAAAATCAATGAAAAAAGAGTAATTGCAAATGTAAACCAATAGATTACATTTGCAATTACAAACGAAATACATATCCATCAACATGGACAATCTGCCTTCACGTGTTCTATACATGGAATATTCCATTATTAACTTAACTGTGGACTACCTACGATTTTTAACTCAGCTGTTTACTACCTATTATTAACTACAATTTTATTATTTTGTAGCACATATTTTAAAGTTTGACTTTTACTAATTAATAATGTGTTTAATATAATTCAGGAAGTGAACATCGCACCCTTTGCAGTGCGAAGTTTCTTCTTGATTTGTTCCAGTACTCCACTATCCTTCCTTATTGCTAGCCTACATCACTTATCTCTAGGTTTTCTGATAAGATTGCTTTCAGGTGCCTTTTCATTTTAATTATTGCTATTGCTTCCCCTCCAAATGTACATTCTTTTTTTTCATTTTTACTTTCCAGATACATTATTCTGAAGCAAACTTTTACTGACATTTTCAACTATTCTTTCAGCCTTGATTCCCTAATAAGTTTCCTTCCATTCCCCCCATACCTGTCAACTGTACCTGATTTTCAGGAAGATTCCTGATTTTGACTCAGATTTTAGCTCTGTCCCTCTTGATCCCTCTAAAACTAGTGACTTTGGGAAAAATAGTGAATTAAACTTAATAATTAGAGTTATAATTAGAGTTACTTCAGAAAATGTATATTAATTCACATTTTTCTAATTCTGTCAGTGTCTCAAGTTAATTGCATACAAGCATAGATGTGAATATGAGTTTTGAACTGGTCTATATAATTTCATTGAAAACTAATTGCAGTGAACAGCTATTCATCGAATGTTCACTTCAGCAAACGTTTTTCACAGGGAAGGGAGTTAGTTGGTCAGCATTAGAAATTTGCCCTTTTCCCCACTGTAGTGTGATCTTGGAGTTGGAATATATAAGTAGAGGTGTGTGTGGGTTGTGCAGTCCCCCACCTTGGTGGGTTTCATATAATGCAATGTATGTGATGGTGTGTACTAGGCTATTGGCCCTGGAGCCTTTACAAGCCTAGCACATAGGATTACATTGGCATTATGCCACCCAACCTTAGTTCCCAGTGCCTCTGTCGAGTAGAGCCACTGGAGTAATCCCTGGGGTGAATTGTCTATTTCCCATCCACTCATCAAGATTTCTCTTGAAGAGGGCCAGTGAGGTGCTCTGCTTGACATTTATGGGAAGTCTATTCCATAGCATGTGCAGTCTCTGGGTTATGAACCTGTCCTTCCAGCATGTTCTGTTGATTGTGGTAATGAGGTTGAGGTCTCTGGAGCATGAGGTGCAGAGGGATTGGGATTTCTTTAGATGTAGCATTTCTAACAGAGCTGGGTCAGACATGGCTTTGTAAGTCAAGCAGAGATTGCCTCTAAATAGGTGATATGAGACAGAGAATAGTTGGAGTTTTTTGAGTCTGTCCATACAGGACAAATGTTTAAGGCCTAGGATCCTCTTTGTGAGATACTTTTGCGGCCTCTCCAGTTGTTGCAGGTGCTTAGTGAGGTACATGCCAAATGGGGCATTGTACTCAATGACTGGCCTAATGAGGGAAGAGTAGAGGGACACAATGACCTCTTTCTTCCTGGACGCAAAACCTTTAGTAATGAGATGTGCCACATAGAGGGACTTTCTGACCACAGTGGCAATGTGGTGGTCAAAAGAGAGGTTACTGTCAACCTGTGTTCCCAGATCTCTTATAACGCCTTCTGTGTTCAGTGGACTACCATTGATGTGGTAATTCATGGGAACCGGGTTTTTCCCAAAGGGGATGACTACGCATTTTTTGGCATTGAGCTTAAGGCCATGTTTCTGACACAAGTCGTTGGTCTCAGTGAGGCCTTTCTGTAGTAACTCCTTTCCCTGTAAAAACATTCACTGAAGTGAGCATTCGATGAATGGCCATTCACTGTTTTTGGTTCGATGAATGGCCTTTCGCTGCAATTAGTTTTCGATTAAATAATATAGACCCATTTTGAACACATGTTGGTTATCCAGTTCCACGCCTTGGTCAAAGGTCCTTTTCAGGCTTTCTGCCTTAGAACACTATTATTAAATAATTCTGTTTGCTTTATTTTACCAAATAAATAAAATGCTCAGATACCACTTTCAGTAAATTGACAGCTAATGAAAGAAGGGGCTTTTATTCTGATCCATTTACAGAGGAACCACTTAAGACAAAAGGAAACAAGGCTATTAGATCATACACAATTCTGGACAGTTCATCAAGAACTAAAAGAACCTTGTTAATATAAATAACTTTTAATAAATTTTGCAAACTAAATAAGGTACCTTATTAGGAAAAAATATACCCCGGGATTTAATAAACTCCATGTAGGCATCATGTAGTGCCTACACGGAATGTATCCATGCACACGATCACAGTTCCCCCTCGGCAGCACTCCATGCATATTAATGGTGGCATGCTGCCAAGAGACAGCCAAGGAACAGGGATGTTGAATCAATGTAAGGAGAGGTGTAGAGTCTACCCATGAGTGTCGATGCCTGATCAGATGTTAAGTAGAGGGTGAGGCCCGCATTAATGCATCCCGCCACTGTTGACATGCTGTGAATTCTGTCAAAAGTGTAATATTCAATTTTTATTTTATAATGTTCCATTTATTTTTTTATTATATTATTTTTTTTTGTTATATTTATGATTGTATGGTGCGAAATGCAGCAATGCCAAGCAGCGCTCACATATAGATACCTATCACCTGTTGCACATCTAAAAATAGAAAATGGATGTAATCAGTCATCATAATTAATGTAATTATTTTATGTTTTTATTTTTTATTTTTTACAATTGCTATTTGCATGTTGCGGCGAGGAGCACCTCAGAGCACTGCGGAGCTGAGCACTGCTTATACATACATAGCTGACACTTCCCAGACATCTAAAAATAGAAACCAGATGTAATCATTTATACATTTAAAATATTGTTTACACATGTTTACGCATGTTTGCATGGTGTGGAGCAGTGCTGAGCAAAGCTAACAGGTAGCTCAGTAGTATATGTGAGGGTACAGTGGTTTTCATACTATTTAAGTATCTAAATGGGTGGAGTTCTGGCTTCATGTGTAGTAGCTCTTGGGCTTGAATCCATAGCAGGCAGAATATATCTGTAATGCCATGCACTATTTTTGTATAATTTAATAACAAAATTGTAAAATATGGCACTGCTGCATTCTGCCGAGCTCTGCTCAACCATGCTAAGCAATGCATAAACATGATAATGGCTGCCAATGTTTGCGCAGTGCTAATCTTCACTAAAACCATGACTGTGCAAGTTTTCACACTGCTTAGCTCTGCTTAGCTGGTTTGTGCACTGCTAATCAGCATGGCGCTTTTTTGAATGTTGCTCAATGATGTGTAAGGGCAGGAAAACAGCCTATATAAAGTGCAATAGGCGGGAATTCTGCAGCATTCATTGGAGTTCAGTCAACTGTTGATATGGCAGGCTGTTCAGGTGAAGGTGCAGGCTTTCAGGCACTTTCAGTGAGGCATTCAGGAGTCCAGGGTCATGGCTGGGCTTCTTGTTGAAAACCATGAAGCCAGGCTGATGCAGGGTGGATTCCAGGGCTCGAAGTGTAAGGCAGAGGCCTGCGACCGATTGGCCAGGGAACTCACCAGTGTTACTGGTATTCCTGCACAGGTGAGCAGTGCCATCACCACCATGATAACCTGAAAAGGTGAAAGAAGAGAACCTTGGACACCTGGGTCCAAGAAGCGAGAGCAGGGAATGCCCCACAAGTATGTAAGTATGTTTCCACTGTCTTAACAAGATGCAAGCTGAATGTCTGCAAAATTGGTATGCATAATGGTGTGCTTCTCTCCCAACAGCTGCAGCTGTGAGGGCTCACAATGTCGAGTCCCATGCCAGATGCCTAGCCAGGTTGCTCTGTGAGTGTGGTGAGTATGGATGTATTATGCTAACTGTAGTACAATAGGCATGAAAGAGTAAAACATTAAATGTATATACAAGAAAATCTGTAGTGTAATAAATGTGGAATTAGAGCAGTAGTGCAATAAATGTATAATAACAACTGTAGTTCAATAAAAACAAGAAACAATACCAATAACAGTAAGCAAAATGGTGTACAGCAGGATTGTATTGTCATAACCATTGCAGTAGAGCTGTATGCATTGAGTCTGTAAGGTAAGGTTGCTGCCGTCAAGTATAACACTGTAATAGCTGTAGAATTCAAATCTAATGACCTGCAAACTGTATTGCTTGACTCATATTATTGTTCAAGCCTATCTCCAGGCTAGTATCAGTCACATAATGCTCTCTCTTCCTCAGACTTCATGTAATAAAGGTAAATGGGTGAGGTAGCCAACTCCATGGCCAGATATTTTATAACAATAAAATGTGTTCACCAGCATTGTTGAATCGAAAATAAAGCTGTATTAATATATTCAGTATGGTTGTATTCCATGCATGAGTGTTCTACTGTCACTGCAGTCTAGTATAACACTGTAACAGTACTACATTGGTAGAGGAATGTCCTGTAACTTGTAATGCTCAATTCATATTATGGTTCCAGGTGATCTCCAGGCAAGTATCAGTCACCAAGTAGTCAGCAGTGACTCAGTAGCTCAGGCTGTTAAATGTTTTGTACACAGTACATTTTGTCACACACAGTCCTGTGTTCGAATCCAGTGGTATGCAGCACTACATTTTCAGTATCAGTCACACAATGCTCTCATTTTTTCTCCTCCCAGGAACACAAAAAAATATATGGGTGAGGTAGCCCATATTATGTGCAGATATTGTGTTTAAATCTCACAGAATGTTACAATCAATACCAAGAATATGTTCATTTGCATTGTTGATTCATAAATAAATTGGCTGTATCCCTTGCATGTCTGTACTATGCTGCTGCAGTCAATTATTAAATTATTTGCAGATGCTCCCTCAGTCAGGGCTATTGAGTTATACTCCCATGCCTGCCAACTAAGCCATGACGGCTGTCTAGTTTATTTACTGTACACAAACATACCACTCAAGTGCCATGACTTCTCACAATGTAATTAAAACTGATTAATCCATCTGTCACATGATTACCAGATAAGTTATTACCTGGAATGCAATGTATTACCAAATCCATTTATAGAACATTTTGGCAGTTATATAAGTCCACATTGTGTGAAACTGTTTTGTGTAGCTGTGTACCTGCATTTGTTAGTGCTTGGCCCTTACTGTCCCATGCTATCAACTTTAGAGGTATGTATGTACTACAACAGCTATAGGAGAATTGTAGTCACTGTAAGCACAGCTGACACTACATACCTGTAGAAGTATGTATTACGATTGTTTTCAGGGATATCGCCGGCAATGTCACTAATGGAATGTTTTTTTCTCTCTCTCCTCACCCCTTGTTTTCAGGGATATCATCGGCAATGTCACTAATGGAATGTTTTTCTCTCTCTCCCCACCCCTTGCTTTCAGGGATATCATCAGCAATGTCACTAATGGAATGTTTTTTCTCTCTCTCGCCCCACCCCTTATCTTAATTTGTTCATTACTGTTATGTATTATTATGATTTAATATTATACTTTGTTAAACTAACTTCTTCTTCTTCTTCTTTCGGCTTGTCCCGGTTAGGGGTCGCCACAGCGGATCACCTATCTGATCATGATTGGCAGTGAAGTTTTACGGTATCGAGTTACCAGCCTGACGCCTAACCTTCCACTGAAGGCACACACTCACACCTAGGGCCAATTTAGAGTGTCCAATCCACCTACAGCATGTCTTTGTGATGTGGGAGGAAACCGAAGCACCCGGAGGAAACCCACGCGACCACAGAGAGGACATGCAAACTGCACAGAAGGCACCCCAGCTGAGGATCGAACCAGAGAACCTCTTGCTGTGAGGTGACAATGCTAACCACTGCACCACCGTGGCTGCCCACTTTGTTAAACTAACTATATTTTGGAAAATGTGGTTGATTATTGTTATGTTAGTATGATTCAGTATTAACATATTTTGTGCAGCTTCACTTAGCACAGCTAAATAGAGCTATAATGATTGTATGTGTTTATCACATTGTAAGACACATGTACAAATTAAACACCTCTGCCATGTATCAAATGTGAGCCCATCACACCTACAGCACACTGCATTAACCCCCATGCCATGCAACTCTTTATTAAAACAGGTGGTTTAAACAAAACATAAGTAATTGCCAGTTACAGTCATTAGGCTTGTTTCAGCAGAGATGTGCACCACGTCTCTCTGTGCAAACTGGAATAAAAAGTAATGGAAAAAAATGGGTGTGTACCTTGGACTCTGGTGCAATAGTACACCAGTAGACAGCCGAAGACATGATTATGGATGTAAGTGAGGCCTGTGATAACAGGTAAATGTACTCTTTTATCAGCAACATGTAGAAGGGCACCTGTTAAAGCATCAGTGGCAAAGTACATATATAGCCAAGACCCTGATGCAGAAATACAGCCATATAAAGCCATGCACATACTGATGGATATATACAATGTTTGTCACAGCCTGTATGTGTACACATATATTTTGCAAATACACCTGCTTTAGCAGTGACTTGGTATCTCAGTCTGTTAAATGCCTTGCATACAGTACATTTTGCCACACACAGTCATGGGTTCAAATCCACTGTTGTGTTGCATTTCAAGTACATTATTGTGAAGACAGCAACTAATGAATTACTCATGCACTCTTTATCCACACAAACATTGCAAATGTAATAACTGCTTTTCAGTGCTGGAAATCACAGGCCTGCAGGTAGGGACACACTTCACATATCAGTATAGCATAACTATATGTTGCCTAGTACACTGTTAGTGGCACAGTTGCCTAACATATGTACCATAAACACATGCCATACTTGGAGTGTAAAGGATTCCCTCATCCTGGCTCTGCTTCTACAACAAGGCTGGCAGAGCTGACACAGGTACACCTACAGCTTGTCATCCTCCTAAGTGTTCACACCCACTGCCTATGTCTATTACCTGCAGCAGCTGCTGCAGCCTGTGGTACACACAGCTCTATGTAAAGGTTTCTG
Organism: Protopterus annectens; assembly: GCF_019279795.1. Taxonomy (NCBI): domain Eukaryota; kingdom Metazoa; phylum Chordata; order Ceratodontiformes; family Protopteridae; genus Protopterus; species Protopterus annectens. The sequence goes on from NC_056743.1 coordinate 692,996,032, forward strand.
CTACAAACCTACCCTCTGTAATGATGTAGTCTCCTGACCTCAGTAATGTCCACCTCAACAGCTAAGAAAGGGGCCCTGGTCTACATGAAGGCCTTATATATATTGCACAGTGGTTGCATGTCACTGGCTAATGATAGTGCATTTCAGCTGTTTAGGCTGCAATTAGCATATCAGAGCCACAGATTGATTTAGAGGCAATTACCTGATAATGAGCAGCATGGTAAAAATGCAAGCAGCTGGGTATGGGGAAACATTCTCACAGAGCACACCTCTGTGAAACTTTCCCAGACACACATTTCAACAGAAGAGTACTGCACTCTAGCAGGTATGTAACTGTTTTTTTGTGTACAACAGGATGCAGATGGGAGGACAGAGGTATGGGGAATAAGGATTACAGCAGTAAGCCTATCTTAGACCCTGTCACTTATACCCTGCGAACTTACATCTAAAGGATGTACAATACATCAGGGTTGCATTGTCTTTTGTCACTGTGGCACACTGGTGTTGTCAGACTGTCCCTATATAGTGGTTGTAGTAGCACACTGCTATTTGTCTGCCCCCCCCCAGTAAGATGTCATAAGACCAGTGCCAGACAAATAGCAGTGTGCTACTACAACCAATATATAGGGACAGTCTGACACTGGTGTTGTCAGACTGCCCCTATACAGTGGTTGTAGTAGCACACTGCTATTTGTCTGGCACTGGTCTTATGACATATTATTGGGGGGTTGGCCTTAGGGGACACACCACAGTGGACCAGAGTACTGGGTGTATGATCATACAGCAGAACTTGTCATGGCACACAGGGAAATACTTCAGTAATGATACTATCTCAGTTGTATCCACACACATAGTATAATGTCACACTGTGGGTATGACGTGTGAGCAAGCAGTGGATAGTGCCGGCCATTTTGTACTTGCTGTAGCTGTACATAATGGATGTCTATGTATATGATCCTGTAATGTGTTTCAGGACTAATGTATCATAAGCACCATGCCCCCTTCTCAGATGCAGAGAATGAACAAATGCTTGAAGGACAAAGGCAGAATCACCATATCTTCCTATCCAGGGGGAGGCATAACAGGGAACAGCAGGCTACATCATGGGCAGATCTTGTCTGGGAGGTGAATGCCCATGGCCACCAGAACAGGACATATGAGCAGGTATGACACCTTGCTACTGACATGGTGAATGTTGCATGACAAAGGGCAGATGATGCAGTCAAGGATCGTGCTGTCACCAGTGGAGGGCCTGCAGCAAAATAACCACTCATGGCGAATGAGGAGTTTCTGGCAAGCCTAGGGACACATGACAGCTCCCAGGCATCCATAGCACCATACATCGTGGAGGTGGGTGCCACAGTGTCTACAGCAGAGGAGCATGCAGGAAAGCTTACTGTGATCACCACTGTAATACTGTAGCAGTCATTCTGTCAGACTGTACATATCTTTATGTGGGTGTCAGGTCTAAGTGCTTGGGGGGGGCCTAAGCTCAGTTGTATACTAATGCTCAGAATGCTACCAATAAATCAAGTACATCAAGTAGTATAGCAGCCACTGTACATGTGAGATATATGTGGGTATTACCTTGTGCTGCAATATGCAGTGGTTCTGAAATTACCTCACCCTCATCTTTTTAAAGGTCCATCAGGTATTGTCCCAGGCCATGGTCCTGCTCCTGGTAAGCTTGATACTGTATTGTTATGGAACGTACATATGCTATTAAAGTTAATGGCCAGAATAATGGCCTCTGTACAATTAATGTTGAGTGTAACCAGAGTAGAATGTTTGTATGTTCCAGTCTGGAACATGTACCAACAGTTCCCAGAGTGGGTAATCACAGGACTGTAGTTGAACAAACAGAAACACTTGTGCAGTCATAGTTAAGAGTGAATAAGCCTCCTGGGTTACATGAGGCAATTAATCCAACATGCCTTTTAAAAACAGAAAGGTTGATGGTGCATACCTTAGGCACTGAAATGTGCATTTCTATATATTTGTTAAGATAGGTGTACTGGGTTTTATGTGTTATTTTTCAAGTATAGTGTCATACTGCATAACTAAAAGGTAAATTGTACTGGTGAAATTTCACTTGATTTACCTGAAGTGCTTGTTATAAAGGGCTTAAGTGGAATGTGTATTTTGTTTTGAGGAAGTCTGTTGTGCATGAAAGTGGAGATGACAAAATGTGAGACTGGTAATGTAGTTGTGGATCCCCATTATTATGAGTCTTTGTGGATTTTCCATACATAATAGTGGAGGTAGTAATGTACTGCTTTTGTTTTTGTTCCCACAGGTGACTGTGTGGGTTGGGATCTCTCCTGCACACAACCTGATGTCAGTATCTCTTCAGACTCTGATGATGATGGTGGCCACAGTGAGGCACAGGTGGGGCTGCCGGGGGCTGACTCTTGTCAGAGGTTGACATCCCTCTTCTGCCCCCATTTTTACTGCACACAGTCATTATGTCCACACATACCCAGTCCCCAGAGGCCACAGATATTGGACAGAGGGTGGAGACATTGAACAGGACAGTGTGGCAACTATGGCTTTAGTGAGTGTAGACACTGGCCCTAGCCAGAGAGCTGGCAAGGTCCCACACAGGTGGATCGACAGGGGTGTTCATAGGATGACTGCTGTCCATCCACCACCTGTTGCAGGTGTCACATCATGGGTCACTCGATGCATGTTTCTGGCCATGATGCAGGCACAGGCATGTTCTGAATGGAACACCAGACATATGCTTAGGGTTATGGATGCAGCACAGTCTGACATCCCTGACTGCCTCCACTGCACTGGGGACACCCTGGATCAGTTCCCTGATGTAGTGGACAAATGTGGGCTGAGACAGTGTCTGCCTTGGACTGCACATTGTCTGTATTGGAACATGTGGTTGGAGTAGGGCATCGGACCCATGGACATAGGTCAGTAACACCATCTGCTGAGAGTCCACGCAGCCATGCGCAGTTACACTCCTGTAGTGGCAGTACATCCAGCACTATAGAGGGGAGTGTGCTCTCCACACCATGACATAGCAGTCCATGGGCTCATGGTCCTCGATGGTCCCATGAGGGACACGGTCCCAGCAGGCAGCAGTCACCATCAGGTACTAGCACCATGTCTGACCTTGGGCATGGTGGTGCCAGTGCAACCCCTGGCAGAGCCAGTACCCATAATCCACAGAACGAGGTCCTTGTCAGCAGAAAACCACACACCAAAATGAAGTCCTTAACGCGTTTTATTGTAATACCAAAGCGTTTTCGCCACAGCAATCCGTGGCTTCTTCAGAGGGAAATAAACATCTAAAACAGCACACTCTATTCATATCAGGAAATTCAGGAAGTGACATCTTCCAATTTCCTGAAAGCAGCAATCACTTTTTTAAAGAAATATATATGTCATATGAAGTGTAAAACACTACAAAACATATTATTAATTAATACGACAGCCTATGTATAGACTTTATATAAAAACATGACTAAAATAAAACTTATAAAATACATCTAAATATAAGTAAAAATTGACAATTAACCTGCATCTTTTGTTTCATTTGTTTGTTAGATTTATTTACAGGACCAGCTGTCCTATTGAAAGTGCCTGTAATGTGTAAATATAACTACCATTGCAAGCTACTAGACTGACTTTTATTGCAACATATTGATATCATCAAAAAGACCTATCTTATACCTATGTACACCAGTTAAACCTATAAGATAAAATAAAATACCTTTTTACTATGTCCTTTTACCCCTGATGGTGGATATTTCAACCTATGATGTTTCCATATGCTCCTGTACGTTTACCAAGGAATACAGACTCTAGCCTATTTTTATGAAGGAAACTAAGAAAGGTTATATGTAAGTTACCTAAAGTAACTTTTTAATTTCAGTACAGGGGCTATATTGCAGTTGCTGTTCAAACCTGGATGCCTAAATGCATCGAGGCGCAACTGCCATTCTAGCTCCCTGATTTCTAAAATCAATGAAAAAGGGCATCCCCTAGTCTTTAATGGTACATGGTCAATGGCCATAAATTGGAAGCTATGACCTGGGTTTAAACCTATATGTTTTGCCAGTGCGTTGTCGCCCTTATTGTTTTTAATAGCGTACAAATGTTCATACATCCGGTCTCTAACCCGCCGGTCAGTTTTTCCGATGTAAAACGCCTGGCAACAATTACACATGGCGATATAAATAATAGATTTGCTCTCACAGTTTAAAGTAAAACGTATGTGATACTTCCTGTCCCTGATTATAAATGTCTCACCAACTCTGACCTCATTGCAAAATTTACAAAAACCACATTTGAACATGCCTTTCTTCTTGTAAAATGTATTTTGGGGTACATCCCTTTGTAGCAGTTCCTTAAGGTTGTTTGATCTCTTAAAAATAAATATTGGTTTACTACCTAATTTTTCAACCAACAAGGAATTTGAGGATATAAGATGCCAATTTTTACGTATTACGGCCAGAATGCCTTTAGAATTTTTACTAAAGGTGGTGATAAAACTCAAGGAGAAATCATATTCCTCACCTAAAGGTGTAACAGTGCCTATCTCCCCACTGTTTAAGTCACTCTCCATCGGTGCTCCATTAATAGTGGGATATGAATGGAGTGTGCTGTTTTAGATGTTTATTTCCCTCTGAAGAAGCCACGGATTGCTGTGGCAAAAACGCTTTGGTATTATAATAAAACGCGTTAAGGACTTCATTTTGGTGTGTGGTTTTCTACTGACAAGGACCTCGTTCTGTGGATTATTGGTTTTTTTTTTTTTTTTTTTTTTTTATTTATTCTTGGTTTAGAGCCAGTTCCCATGTTTGGGGCCAGAGATAATGAACTGTCAACTCTACCATGTATGGTCCAAAGCGGTCCAACATACACATGTATAGGGCTAGCACTGAGCTTGACTGAGTACATGCACATACTCACACACCACTGTCATATGCAAGTCACCTGCAGACACACACAGCACCTCTCCATGTTCCATCAAACCTGCTCCCCTTCCTGATTCACACACATGCTGTCAACCAATTGGGCAAATCTAGGCCTCCAGCACCCCCACACAACACCCTGTGCAAGTGATACCTGTGCCAGATCTCTGTCATCCTTCCCATCGATGCAGGGGAAATGAAGCTATGTGTCTGATGCACAGGGTGACTATATTACTTGACATGTACTTGTGTAATGCACTATTGTTTTGCCATACCACTTGTAGTGGTCACCAACATATACTGTATGCTAGCATGTGTCATGAGTATGCAACATACTTTTGTGTACCTTATGTTGTATGATGTTGTACTGGCAGTATTGTTACACAATGGCAGGTATGTCACAGACATGTATGTTTCTGCTCCAGGAGTCTGAAGGGATAACCTATGGACACACAGTGGTAGTAAAGTGGCACAGTATGGCATGGTAGCACAGCAGAAATATGACTTTAGCAAGGTACAGCAGTTTACATGCATGGCTGCATAGATTCATATGTGTATGACAATCTAACAAGGACAATGGCAGCAGTCAGCATACTTATGCATTCATAATTTGTGATAAGGTCTACTACCCTTGATACATGTCACCTGTGTTTTTGGAACTTACACATCTACAAGCTGCGGTGAGGGAGTGTACCTATCTACAAATATCCTGTGTCCAGTTCTGACATCAAACATCAGGTATGATTGTCCTGTTCTGCATCTTACTGTGTAACCTGCACATATGTGTCACAGCAGATGTGTGCTTTACATGCATGGAAGGCCTGTTTCATGTAGGGTGTACAGTCTGTGTTAGCAATCTTCCCAGTATGTACTATGTATACCACGTTGATGTTGTAGGTGTGTAGAACATGTGAGATGTGTTACTCAACAAGGGAGGTACATGGTGGGACCTGACACCTCCCTGTATGGGGACATAGACATCCCCTTCAAAACATTTAGGAAACAGACATTTGTATGGTCATTACACAGACTCCATAGGACATGTTATCTACACTGTGTATTGGTGTACTATGGCACCTGTGTGGCTGCTACAGTTGTACTATATGCAGGGTGCCATTGCACACAATGATAGGTGTGCTGGCTGCCACATTCAGTATTTCAGTGACAGTCTGACATTTACATCCAAAACCTGTCATACAGGTGGTACAACAGTGAATGCATCCCCACATCCTAATGAACAGTGGCCGTCAAAGGGTACAGTACAGTGTGTCCCTACCTTTATGTGTAATGGCTTAGTTTCTGGTGTCATTCCAAGGGGGATCCAGTACCTGACAGTTTGGGAGGACATGACTGACAGACCACGATGCTTTGCCAGAGATGGCCTTCATCTGTCTCCTCTGGGCTTCAGGCTTCTGTCAAAGGCTCTTGCTTCCCCCATAGTGTTTTTTTTTAGGCAAAGTCATGAGGGCAAAATTACCAACATGAAAAGTTCTTCTACACAAAATGTAAAGGTCATGCAGCTATGACACTGCACTTATTGCAAGCATTCCTTGCCATGGAAGATGCTGACATTTGTGCAGTCATTGAAACCTGGTTCAAAGCTGCGGATAGCACCCCAGCCATACCAGGCTATTTGTCCTACCATACTTTCAGACCACAAGTGGAGGTCTACAAAGCCAAAGGAGGTGGAGTTTCAATATTTATCAAAGACACACACACCTCCAAGCTGGTCAAACAGTATGACACAAAGGAGACACTCCAGGTGCAGTTAATTGTTGACAAAACACCTATTCAGATCATAGCTAGCTACAGACCACCAACCATGACTCAGGAGTCCCACTCCACCTTTCTGGACTTACTTGACTCCATCAAGATTTAACCCTTTACCCTGATCCTGGGTGACTTTAACTACCCAACCATAGAGTGGAAGACCTATTCTAGCTCAAACACAAATGCCCAGAGATTCCTCAACTTTGTCAATGCCAATGCAGTGGATCACCTGGTTGACACCCCCACAAGAAGTGAAAATATTCTGGACCTAGTACTAACTAACATGAGTAGCCACTGTAGTACCCCTACAGTGTCATCCTCCTTGGTAATATCCCACCATAAAGCAATCTCTTTTGAAGTCACCATCTCCCCTGACCCCCCTTGCCAGGGTCAAACAAAAACATTTTTCCAAAGCTGACTACAACCTGCTGAGAGCAGGTATAAGCAGCTTCACAGCCACCATCCCTTCGGTTTTACAAACACTAATATCCAAGCCTGTACCAAAAAACTATATGAGCACTTATATAGCTGCATGGACTCAGCAATACCCGGCAGGATCAAATCATCTTCCTCAAGGAAGAGTAAACCTATCTGGTGGACAGCAGCAATAAACAGACTCTATAATAAAGGGAATAAAAAATTGCTGTCCAGGACCAAGAAGGAGCAGGTGCCAGGTTAGAAGCAACGTCTCCTTTGTCTGAACAAGCAAATAAGGTCACTGGTGAAATCCTCTAAGGCTAACTTCAAGTCCAAATTGGCCACATCCACTAAGGACAATCACAAGGCCTTCTTCACATATTTCAGCAATCTCAAAATCTCAAAGGTAACTCCCAAATCTGCTCTGAATTGGCGGTCAAGAATACCACATACACAAATGCCATAGATATAGCTAACCTGCTGGCAGACAAGTTCAGTGAAAACTTCACCCCCCGTCCTCCATCAGTAAACCAGGACATCCCCAGCACCTGCCTCCCTCCCCTCATCACCAGGGAGCAGGTCATTAATGTCCTCTCAAGGGCAAAAAATACAGCCTCCATGGGACCCACAATATCCCTGGCTGTGTCCTACATGAACTCAGGCAAGAGCTTTCAACACGACTAGGTGCCCTATTCAACCAAAGCCTGTCCACCGGCTTTGTCCCAGCAGAATGGAGGACAGTCACTGTCATCCCTCTACACAAAGGTGGAGTGTCCACTGACCCAGGCAATTATAGGCCCATCAGCCTAACTAAAAGCAGATGCAGGCCAAAAGACTCCACAAAGAAGAAGTGATAAATCCACTGTATTTATACAGCAGTAAAAGGTTAGCACTTTTGTCCCTGAAACAAACTAGGAACTTCATCAGACAAATAAAAAAATGTTCCAACAGCTTTTTAAATCTTGTAACCTGAAGTGCATGTGTAGTGACATCACAAACCACACTTCTAAACTCAACTAAACCACACCCCTGCTTCATGACATATATGCAGCCTTGCTTAAGAGAAAAAATACCTGAATGAATGACTTGAGTATAAAATGCAGTATATAAGATACCATATCAAACATTTTAAAATTGTAAACAAATGTAAATACTAAATAGCCACTGTTAAAATACATATCTAATAGACATAAATAAGTGAATAAAAGCCAAAAAGCATGTTTTTTCTGTTAAAGACCTAGTGCAAAATACTTGTAAAATACTTATAAAATCAAGTATTTACATAAAAGTAATGTGTATATAAATGTATATAAAAATGTATATAAAAAAATCAGGTGTCCTCTATTCAAGGCTTTTAATTTTAATATGCTTGAAATAGAAATAGCCTCATTCAGCCCAGGCCAAACCTCGGCATTTAAGCGCAACTGCCATATCAGTTCTTGTCTTTCCAGTAGCAGTGACCATGCACCCCCTGTTGTTCACTGCTACATTGTCCAACACTATAAATCTAAAACTGTGTCCACTGTTTTCTTTAACATGTTTTGCCAAGTAATTGAACTCACATTCATCTCTGATGTCCCTCATGTGTTCCTCAATGTGTTTTTTCAGCTTATGTTCAGTTTTTCCTATACAGAATCACATGGTCTGTGTAGGAGTCAGGGATGGCTCTCAATATGCAACCACCTGCTAATGTACCAGTCAGAGGTAACTGACAGTGACTGTGACTGCAGAGAGGGAATACCTAGAAGGGGCATGCCATTAATGGCAAATGGTGAATCCCACTGGTGGGTGGTGTCAGTGCAGCGTAGGTCTCCCAGTGTTATGTTCCCAGGGTTTGACTCTCAGACACATGCCTATACACCAGCTGATATACCACTCTGAACATGATGTGCACAGTTTCCAGCATGGCCTGCTTCCCTAATATGCACAACCTTGCCCTGCCAAGGATGGTGGGCTGAGACTGCTATTTGTCTCCATCACGTAGTGTAACAGTCATAGGGCTCCACTGGTCACAGACAGTAGGCATGATCTGGCATTAAGCAACACTAACAGTGTTTGGCCCAGTGTCAGTAGGTGTGCGACGATGTTAGCACTGTTATCCATGCTAACCCCTATCATGGCATTTCAGGTGACATGGCTCAGAGATCTGCAGACACCACTTGGCACTACATGGTAGTTGCCATCTGTGCAATTAAGTGTTGCAGTTACTTCCATCATACTGCAAGAAGAGAGTCATGCAATATGTATGTACAGACCACAGACAAAAGCATTAGGGAAGTGTAATATGTACACATTGGGTTCGCTACCCATGCTGCAGCTCCCTTGTTTGAAGCATGGTCCAGGTCCTTACCTACACTGCCCTGGAGCAGTTCCGTGACATCCCCACATGGGGAACCAACATATAGCATCATGTGTGTAGCAATATGGGTGACCACTACAGCCCTCCCCATGTGAGGGACACTCTGGCTGGATCTGGCCACATGACAGTCTCCTTAGAACTACTGGGACATACTCCCCTTGCAGACAATACAGACATATATGTCAAGAAAGCCATTTATTACCTTCTGTGGGATGCTTGACATAGAGTGACTGCACCTCCCCCTTCAGATGGGACAAAAATGTCTGCAGAGCTCTACACCCATGCATTTTGACATCAGCATTACGAATGCATGAACTTGGCTGTACAGGGCAGGAGGGACACAGGCTTATCATGGCTTAGCACACCTGACTGGTGGACAAGTGCCATTAGCAGCTGTGCAATAATAGGTGGATATTGCTGTGTGACAGTTGGGGCGGGGGTGCTCCCCCCAACATGGTGCCACAACCTCCTCAGGTAACAGCAGCACATAGTGTTGTGATGTTGAGTAGACACAGTAAGTGACACCTGTCATCGCTCACATGAAGAAGGACCGGGACACACAGTGTAGTTACATGTGTAAGCCCAAAGGACGGGCCCAGACAGTTGCTGACCACAGACGTCATGATGCCACATATGATGGGTCTGTACTCATAGCTAACCTTTACCCCTACACTGTCTACATTGTGTACACTACACTCCCTAGTCCCCACCATGTGACACATGACATTCCTACTACCTGTCCCATAACTGTCATATTGACAGAGCAGTTCATAACTGGCCTCACAATGGAAGGCACACAGCATCTATTGCACATGCTAACATTCCAGGCCAAATTCCACCTGTGAGCTGACAAGGGTTGCTAACACCATTGGAAAGCCCTTGCATTCCTACTGACACCACTATCCGCACACCAGCTGAGTGGACTATGGCACCTGTTCTACCCTTACACAGAGGTGGTGCATCCACTGACCAACATAACTATACAACTGTTTGTGTAAATATCCATATCTGTATGCCCGTTGGGGCAATCATCATGGAGCTGATCAACACACACACATATATATGGTATAAACATGGTTGAGTGTACACACTTTGGATGTGTGATAGGGGGCGCATGACTGTTACACATGGTGGACATTTCTGAGGCAGTCAGCAGGGACATGGGTCAGGGTACATCAGGCCATACAACCCCCAGACAGAGCCAAGACCTCTGACTATACCACCCATTAAGGCAACATGTACAAAGCACCCACTTAGACATCTATGATACTGTCATTGTAGGGGTCACTATGTGGCCCATTGATGGCAGGCATGCACAACATAGGAACATCCGACTCCAATAGCTGATTTGTAAGCAGCAGTGCTCAACAGGGTGCAGTCCTGGGTCCTCTACTGCTTGGACTGCATGTCACCACAGTACACACAAGTACTGAATGACTGTGTCTAACAATGTTGGCTGCTGCCTGCTAACTGTGAGCACACATAGAGTCTCTGTGTTATGTCAGTATCCTGCAAGAGGGTATTGCAAATGGGTTCACTTCAGAATGTCGAAGTTTGAAAACTTAGAATTTTATATGGTCAAGACCATATGATCGAAGTTTTCAAACATCGAATGTTCTGAACGGAGATCTCCATACAGAGTGGAATGGAAAATGTTCCCTTTTCCTCAATGTAGTGCAATCTCAGAGTTGGTATATTTAAATAGTGGGGGTGTGGGGGGGTACAGCCCCCCCACTTTGTTAATGCAGGGGGACTTGCTCCCCTGCAACAACGTTCAGGAACATGGTTTTGACTTTTATTCATTTCAGAATTTTGATTTTTGAAGCTTCGATTGTATGGAGACTATATGAAATTCAGAGTTTTCAAACTTCAACATTCTGAAGTGAATCTATTGCAAACATATGCCTGGTAACATATTAATGGCCATAAACACTGAGCAAATATATATGTAGTATCATTTCTATCAGGTAGACCTATGTACCTGGTTAGTAGCACATCGGTCCCAACATGTGATGTACATACTCAGGAGTTAAAAAGTGAGCACACAGACCTAGTCACACAGGTTTATACCTAGTGCACCTCAAATCATTGTGTCTTTACAGTGCTATGGCAGAAATCATATGGCATAGCTGAGGCCACTGTCACCAGTTAGTGACATACTCATAACCTCCACATACACTTCCCTCAGCATGCCAATATCTAAGTACAACAATCATTTGTTGACATACCTTACCAAGCTGTACTGGCGCTTGCACACAGAAGTATGGTCCCTCACAAGGCCACCTCACATCTTCAGTATGTGCTCACTGCTGATCATCCGCAATGAGTGTCATTGCCACCTGTGGCATGCAGACTACTCAGAGGTGATCTTTGCCCTGCATACAGGGCAAGATGTGACTCTGCTGGAGTGTATATACACTGCCTATCTGTAGGGAGCATAGTAGATGGATGACACCTTATATTGATATTAACCTACTATGTGATGTTAGTATTACATGTTTGTGGGAGGTATTTATCTAGAAGACATAAACACACCATTGAAACAGACACTGCCTAATGCTATACAGAGCTCCTCAGTGCACCTCAGCACATGCCATTTGTATGACTGGCTGGGCGATTGTCACCTCAACACACGGTGTCTGCCGGAGTCCCTCTTGGACTGAGTCAATATGTGCTGATCCTGTACCGAGGGGTATATGATGTCTCTGACTGTGAAGGCTGTATGGCCATTATGTTAGCTAAGTTCACATGTCCTATGGCTCTGTAACATGATGTATAATGCTGTAACAGGCTCACACACAAACATGGCCACATTTAGGCTAGCACCACTTCCACTCACTGTATACAGGGCATACCAAGGCACACATGTAGTGCAAGGTGGCTGTATGTAGATTAGTACACTTACTTATGTACTGGTGCACACTACAGATCGCAGTACCCGATGCATGCACCACACCTCATGTATGCTAGTACAAACAGTATAGAACATATAAAGCTTGTTGATATCAGCAAGCCTTGTGATGGTCAATCATTTGGGTGGTCACATCACCCAGTACAAATAAAATAATGCAAAACCCTACCTATGTCTAAGTTACGAAGGTTATCATACTTATGAGATATGGATACACACACACACACACACACACACACACACACACACACACACACACACACACACACACACACACACACACCAAGTTGGGTGGAGTGAGATTAGAACCCCTACCTATCTAGGCCTATACACTACAGATCACAGTACTTATCGCATGTGCCACGGCTTATGTCTGATAATGCACTGTCAGCTGGTAGTCTTAAAGTGGTTGACATCATCAGGCCTTGTAGAAAAGGGCAGTTTGGAAGCCAGCAGCAAGTTATGGGCCCTCCCAAATAAACATTGCAGCTGAATAGGCCATGAGAACTGTCCATCATTTTGCAGGTGTACACACACACACACACACACACACACACACACACACACACACACACACACACACACACACACACACACAAAGTGGGCTGGAGTGAGATTAGAACTCCTACCTATCTAGGCTTACACACTATAGATCACAGTAGTTATCACACATACCACATTAAGTCTGTTGTATATGTGATTGCAGGCACAGTACTTGTGCATTACACAAACTAGGCTTGTGTTGGACAGCATCTGTGGCCTGCACGGTAATATTGCTTTATACTGTTATCTGCATCTAGTATCCTAGCAGTGAGATAACTGTTGTTATCCTAGATATGTGTGTGTATAGTTACCAGTATAACCGTATGTGACTACTTGCAGCTAGATAGGCAAAATTGTTGGAAGGGACAATGTGCCCTGTCCATATGTGTGTTGACACCATTATACATTACACCACCTGCTCACCTGTGTCAGTCAATGTGTAACATCCAGCAGGCATAGGGGTCTGTAGGTAAGTGGATTATGTACTGTTGTGCCCTTAGTTTGGATCCTTTGAGTAAAATTATGGCTGTGTGATAGTGCAGATTTACTCACCTTTAGTAGGGTGTGTCAGACAATGCAGACATCCGCACACATATTTCTGTATATAACAGGGATGTCTATATAAATGTAGATGTGTGTGTGTGTGTGGGGGGGGGTCTATGTATCATTTTAATATATATAGCTGTATATATCTATTTGACATTACATAGTGATAGATATACTATACATGTGAGAGAGAGAAACTGACAGATGGATATGTATGCATATATGTCTGTATGTATAGACATTTATACATAACAGGTCATTTCAATGAAGAGGCAACAGAATTGCGCTAAATTTTTCTAAGTGTATAGGCATGCCCAGTGGGACATCAGTACTTACAATGTGACTCCAGGCCACACCTATCTGTACTCCAGTTTGGGATTTTGTATGTTACAGACATTAACATCTGCCCCTGTTTCTGCTGCACTTCACTCAAAATGTCCACGGCATTCTCCAGCTGTCTGCTATACTTAATATGTGACTGAGGTTGGTAGTTGCACCACCAACAGACTGACAGTTTGCATACCTCTCAACTGTCCTGATTATCACCGAATGTCCAGAGGTTTGCCTCATGTGTTTGGTCTGTTCCTCATACCTTTGTGGTCTTCTGGTGATTTATTGAATGTTGACATCAATATATTCTACTAGCTACAGACAAACATTTGTGTTTCAGATTTTATATCCTTCAGAACATATGTAATAATGCAACACCTTTAATTCCAGCAGAAGTCTAAGTTTATGTAACCAATCTTTAAAAATCTGTCCCTATGTTTGGGGTTTATGTAACCAATCTTTAAAATCTGTCCCTATGTTTGGGCCTTTGACACCCTACTCTTTTTGTCTTTCTCCAGATTTCTTGCACTAAGAGGGTGAGAGGCATGACATTCTGTGTAAACACCAACATAGTACTACCACTGAGCCACACAGGTTGCTAGACAGAGAGGAGTCATTTCATTCATCACACAATCAACAGCATACATCTGTACATTGTTATCCTGCATGAAGAGAGACATACAATGTGTGAGCGATATCTATGTTACAGCCCTGAGATTGCCTGATCCACTGATATACCATAGCTGATATTCTATATGGGTACACTGCTGTGTTCGGGGTGGTAGAACAACAGCACATGATCAGCTTGGGTAAACAGGAGTCCAAGTATCATGTGTGCCCACTGTTTAACATCTGCCTTGCCTGATGTTGTGAATATTCTAACTATGAGACCTAGTGAATATTAAGAAACACATACAATTGGCCTGGGTATCCGTACTCCCATGTGGGTGTCAAATCTGACCAGATAGCCCTCTATATTTACTTTCATAATAGCAGGAGATCCATACATATCATACCTTATAATAGTAATACTTACAATTAGTGTGTAGGTTAGAGACTTACCTTGTGAATGCAGCAGTTGACTGAACTGTAGTTCAGGGCTGACTCTGTATGATGCAAGCAGTAGACAGCCAGTACATGGATAGGTACAGGTTGTGTGGGTTGCCTGGTATCAGCTATTTTAATATATGTATGTGGGTAGGAGTAAGGTGTCGGTCCCTAGAGTCCTAGGTTGTCAGTGAATGTGCTATGTGTTGTCTCTTAGCCAATGCCAGGGCGTATTTGGAACACCTACGTCTGCCTACAGGGATGTCATCAGGGGGCTCCTCCTCTGAGTCCTCCTGTGAGTGTAGTTGTGGTGACCTAGGCAGTGGTGGGGAGCTGTGTATCCCTTCCCTTTGCTGATCCTGCTGCAGCTGTTTCTGAAGGATCATATTGTGTAGCATGCCATACATTGTGAACAGGGGTCCAGGGTAGTAACTAGTGTGGGAAGAAATAGCCAGGGAATTGTTATGGCTAGGCTTGTATAGGCCCTAGGGCTGATAGCCTAGTACCAACCTATGAACCTATGAACATATGTGCACAGGTGGCCGGAGAGTACTGCAGGGCTCCACCAGATATATCCAGGCACCAGAACCGTGACTTCAGCAACCCAAACACACACTCTATGATGATCCTAGTTTGTGTGTGTGCCTCATTATGGCATTCTTCCTTGGATGTGTGTGCATTTCTGATGGGTGTCATCATCCATGGTTCCAGTGAATAGCCAGCATCACCCAGTAAATGATGTTCCCCCTAGCAAACATCTGGTACAGCTGTGATGCATGCCAGATATGGGAGTCATGATAGCTACTAGGGTTGCCAGCACACACATTCATGATAATATCCTGGGCATTGCACATGACCTGGCAATTGATAGAGTGGTACCCCTTGTGGTTGACTTAAATTATACCCTCCTCACCAGGAGGTGCATTGATGTGTACATGAGTGCAATCTATGTCACTCAGTACCTCAGGGTAATGTGCTACGTAGCAGAGTGTTACATATTGATGGCCCTCGCATCAGGGGTGAGGGGAAAATAAATCTGCCCACTGGCATGTGGTAGCACGGCATCCAGGAACTGGTGGAGTATCTTGGATGCTGATGCCTGTGAGACCCCCATCATGTCCCTACTTGGTTTTTGGAAGGTACCTGTGGCTAGTATCCTCAGGGCTACACATACCTTTGTTTCCACTGGGATGGGTTCCCCTCTGTTGGCTCTGGGTCTGAGCTGAGGGTGGCAGAGCTCAGTGAGTTCTTGTAGTATGTCCCTGTCCACCCTGTAGCACTCTACAATCTCCAGATCATGTAGCTTCTGGAAAGTTACCCTGGGCCTGAACACTCTTCTCCTTCTCTACCTAGGCCTACTGTTAGCAGCAGCAGCAACAGCAGAAGCATTGCCCTCATCATCTAGCACATACAGATGTAACAGACCTGCAGCAGTCCCCAGCAATCTTTCAGTTAAAATTCCTAAGTCTGTACTCCAATGGTGCAGAGTATGGAGGAAAAATCAGATTGTAGGGTGTATGCATACTTTATAGTGCTCTACTGTAGGTGCTGCCTGCGTGATTTGGTACCTATGAAGCATTGGATCTGCCTAGCATATCATTAAGTTCATTAAATGGCCTTAGTTTAAGTTAAACAATGATCAACAGTAATGAATATATCATTGGCCTTTTAGATAGTCTCTGTATAGTGGTGTGCCACACAAACTGGCAGAAAAAAGTGCCCCATAAATAAACAAAGCTTAGCAGTCAGTGGACACACCCCCCCAAACGTGCACACTCAGCACAGCGGCATGCTGGCAAACAGGCCGAAACATGCACCTTGTAGGTAAACAAAGCTTAGCACTCAGTGCATACACCCCTAGACTTGCACGCTCAACATGGCAGTGTGCTGCGCAAACAGGCACAGCTGTGCTCCAATCAGCTCAGAAATTAGTGGACACACCCTCTCCTAATGTCATCTACCTCCTCTGTGGACACCAACATGGTTATCTGCCTACATGAATGGGATCTGTGGACACGATTATCCCATTATGCTATTCAGTAACTTCACCTTATTTGCATAGGGATCAGTGCTCACAACCTGGATACTGCACACTTCCATGCCCTACCACGTTAGCAACAGCACCAATGCACCATTGTAAATACTGTACACAGAGTCCTGTAATACATTTCTGTTTCATGATATTAATTTTGATTTTTCCACATTGTTTTTTTTTTATATATAAGGCATGTTTGCAAACTGCGGCAAGCTATGCAAGCACGCCCAGATTATTAAAAAAAATATTTTAATATATTTACTGTAACATTTGAGACACACCAAGGATTGTTTCACTCATATCTGTGTGTGCTATGCCATTTCTGTCTATCTACCTACATTTTTACAGCCTCTTTTGTCTTTTCACAGTCCTGTACATGGAATTTTTCCATGTAAACTACAGACATTGACATGGGGTCTGCAGGGCTGCCTGTCTGCTTGTTGGATCGCTCTACCTGCCTCATTTGCATGAGACTCGCCTGCTTATAAGGTGATTTGCATGCCATGGAACTTCTCATGTTGGCACATGCATGTGCACCACCCAACAGTGCTTACTAGATCGCAAATATGTTTACTTTCTTGGAAGCACCATGGCACGATGTCTACATGGTAAATAAGACCATGTATGCACTATTAAATTCCTCCCATAATTCTTCACATTAATAAGGCACCTTATCAGCAAAAAAGCAAGAATGTAGTGTGTGTGTGTGTGTGTGTGTTTGTATGTGTACGTGTATATATGTGCTGGGGGGGGCAAGGGTTTGACAAAAAGCATTTAAAGGACATTTAAATGGCTTACCTTCAGCCTCTTTGGAACTTTATTATCTGAAAGGCCTCCTAAAGCAGGGCTATAATAAAGCGTTGGAAAGTAAAACAGAAATGCTGGTTACTGCCACAGCACGCTTGCTTATAAAGAAGATAAATAAATGGATAAATAACTCAAGCAAGCGTTGACCGAGTGAGAGATAACATGCAATGTGTAAAAAGTCCAAGCAATCCAGTCTTCTGGAACAGATAAATCAGTTTATTACACAGATAAACCACGATAAGCGCTTTCACTAACTAGTAGCTTCTTCAGATCACAAACAGAAAGCACAAAAACCATGTGCTTTAAATATCTGCATGTTAATTGATCAACCAACTTTTAAAGCAGAAGCGCCATAAAACAGAGCAAACAAAACAAGAATAAAAAGTAGATATATAAACATAATGTCATTGACATCTCAAGATGCAACATAAAATAAACAATGATATATGCATCTTCTTTTAAAAATTTTTTAAAAGGCTTCATTCCATAAAAAACAAAAGAAATTAGAACAAATATAAAAACATACTATGAGCAGCATACTGTCAGGTACGAAAGTATATACAGCTTAATATATAACTGCATGTAATGGTCATATTGAATAAAGTCTTAATATATACAGTTAATAATACGAAGCAGCTTAAAAACTATACAAAGTAGGTGCCATCAAGAACATGAAAATTGACAATAGAAACCATATACAAATCGAAAGAACTATCATCAGCCAAAGTGATGCTTGATATGATAAAGTCAATGCGTAAACAGAAATGTATATCTGAATGTTTATAAAAATGTATATCTAAATATAAATATTTATAAAAGTGTATATAAATGTAGTGTCTTAATAAATATATATCTAAATGTAAAAGAATTGATGTATGAATAAATGTGTGCAATAATAAATAAATAAATAATTAATAAATAGGTTATTGTCTAAAAGTATGAAGCTAAAACCATTAACATTAACAATACTACAATAAGGAATGAATAAATGTATGTATATATGTATGTATGGGAACAGATATCAAAATACATTAAAGTCTTGAAAAAGTCAGAACTTAGTATGCCTACGTTTCTTTAAATGTGGTCTGATAGATGCTCTTTCATTTAAGCCATGTCCTTTATCAGCTCTCAGCAAAATAATCCACCTACTTTCTCTGTCTTCGGTATGATTCATGATGTCACCTCCTCTTGCATTAACATTCATTTTCTCCAGCACCCTAAACATGAACTTGTGTTCAGGACTTGTTTGTGTGACATGCTTGGCCAGTGCATTCTGCAGATTACCTTTCTTTATATTATAACAGTGTTCCCTTATTCTATCTCTTAATACCCTATTCGTTTTACCTACATAGAAACATGAACACAGTTCACATACAGCAAGGTATATGACATCAGGTGTCATACAGTTGGCATTAGCTCGGGTATATATTTCCCTCTGTGTATCTGGATGTATAAATACTATACTAGAATCTATTGAGGAACAGAAATTGCATTGTCCACAAGGTGTGATACCATAACTAAAAGTCGGGTGCATTCTCTTATTTGGTGGATAGCAAAGCAATCTTTTAAGATTCTTCTTATTCCTATAGGTAAAGGACGGAGAATCACCTACAATATTTGTCAATATGACGTCAGTTTGTAGTATATTCCAATTTTTGGAGATGATGTCTCTAATTTGTTTATTGTCTGCTGTATATGAAGTCAGAAACCTAACTTTTGCATTTGTGACTTCTTTGACATCATTAATTGCTGTAGGCTTGGGCCCAAAATATGGGGTACCTAATGTCGAACGTAAGCTTAAAGCATTATCAAACTGTAAATCTACCTCCGTAGAATTATAGCCTCTCTCAGCAAACTTCTCTCCCAAGTCATATAAGTCTGCTATAAAGCCTTTGTCATTGGAATTCAACCTAGACATTCGTAGGGTCTGTCCTTTCACTATGTTACTGAAAACATACTGAGGGTGCATACTAGTTCTGAATAGTAAAGTGTTCCTATAACAAGGTTTCCTAAAAATCCCAGTGTTAAACATTCCACATTCGGGTTTTCGATATATAAATCTAAAAATTCAATTTTCAATGATGAATATTTCATTGTAAATTTCAAACATGGTGTAATATTATTCAAGACCATATTGAAACTAAGCAGTTCTTCTATATTACCATCCCATAGAATAAACACGTCATCCACAAAACGTCTATAAAATCTTACATATTTCTTAAACATATATTCTTTAAATAACAACTGTTCTTCCCAGTAAGTTAGGAACATATTGGCATAGCTGTTGGCACAAGGAGTGCCCATAGCTACGCCGTCTAATTGCTGATAAATATTATCAGTAAACATAAACACATTATTTTCCAGCACTAGCTCAATGAAATGTACCAATAGGTCAATTAAAACATTGCCATAGGTACTATGTTCTGTAAGGTAATTACTAACATAAGTTAGACCAAGATCATTAGGGATGACTGTGAACAACGATTGTATATCAAAAGTTACTAAAATCAGATTTTGAATAGTATCCATTTGGTTATTAATATAATACAAATCTGTTAAAAACTGTTTAGAATCACGTAATACAAATTCATTATTGTTTAAAATACACCTTAAATGTTTCTCAATAAAAACTGACAAATGCTCCGTAACCCATCCTTGCCCTGAGACTATTGGTCTCATGGGTGGCTTAGTAATGCTTTTGTGAATTTTGGGTATTCCATGTATAACTGGGATGGTAGGCGTCTTGATATATAAATAATTATACTCATTTTTATTTATTAAATTACTTCTATAAATATCTGTTAAAATACCATGTACATATGCACACATTTCATAGACCTTAGTAAAATCAATTCTTATATAGAACACATCACTTAACATATTATACATTTCATTCTGATAATCTATAGTATCAAGAACCACTATACCAGAGCCTTTATCTGCTGGCCTAATTGTTATATTTAAATCATTTCTTAAATTATGAAGGCTCTTTCTTTCTTGATATGACAGATTATTATTAAACATGAAATTAGAATTATTCAGTCTCTTTTATGAAAATACTTATAAATCTCATCTTCTGTAGTGCGTAAATATGCTTCAATTAATGGATGATTAACTGGTGTATAATCACTCAGGTTCTTGAACACAAATCTATCATTGCCAGTAGTTGATTCACTATCAGTCTTATTAATAGAAGTATCATTATAAATGTACTTGAGCATAACATTTCTGCAAAACATTCTAACATCTATGATAGTTTCATCTAGCATACTATTGCTATGAGGAATGAAACTTAGTCCTTTAACTAGTAAATTAATGTCATGCTGTGATAGCGGAACACTGGACAAGTTAAAAACTAAATTTTGTTGTGGTTTGTCCACATTTTCTTTAGCGTTGTGTTGGTGAGTGACTCCCCTGAGAATTTCCTTTTTTGCCGCCCTCGACTGTTCGAGCGTGTTCTGCTTAAGTTCTTCTCCTGGCGTATTGCTAAAGGGAAGGAAAGATTTAAAGCTGCTCCTTTGTTAAATTCATTTGTTTTAGATCTAACAACCTGCTCTTGGCCATTTAACAATCTATTCTTAACAACATTCACAGTAGGATATAAATTTACATTTTCATTCATACTGTTATGCATTATATGTATAACATCTATGGAGTCATTGCTGGTTGCTAATTCTTCATTACTAGCAACTAAGTTGGTAGAAGGACAAATATCAGCAGATATAGTATCAGAATCAACATATTCATTAGCAATGGTTGGGGCCTTTTTCAAGACTTTAATGTATTTTGATATCTGTTCCCATACATACATATATACATACATTTATTCATTCCTTATTGTAGTATTGTTAATGTTAATGGTTTTAGCTTCATACTTTTAGACAGTAACCTATTTATTATTTATTTATTTATTTATTATTGCACACATTTATTCATACATCAATTCTTTTACATTTAGATATATATTTATTAAGACACTACATTTATATACACTTTTATAAATATTTATATTTAGATATACATTTTTATAAACATTCAGATATACATTTCTGTTTACGCATTGACTTTATCATATCAAGCATCACTTTGGCTGATGATAGTTCTTTCGATTTGTATATGGTTTCTATTGTCAATTTTCATGTTCTTGATGGCACCTACTTTGTGTAGTTTTTAAGCTGCTTCGTATTATTAACTGTATATATTAAGACTTTATTCAATATGACCATTACATGCAGTTATATATTAAGCTGTATATACTGCACCTGACAGTATGCTGCTCATAGTATGTTTTATATTTGTTCTAATTTTTTGTTTTTATGGAATCAAGCCTTTTAAAAATTTTAAAAGAAGATGCATATATCATTGTTTATTTTATGTTGCATCTTGAGATGTCAATGACATTATGTTTATATATCTACTTTTTATTCTTGTTTTGTTTGCTCTGTTTTATGGCGCTTCTGCTTTAAAAGTTGGTTGATCAATTAACATGCAGATATTTAAAGCACATGGTTTTTGTGCTTCCTGTTTGTGATCTGAAGAAGCTACTAGTTAGTGAAAGCGCTTATCGTGGTTTATCTGTGTAATAAACTGATTTATCTGTTCCAGAAGACTGGATTGCTTGGACTTTTTACACATTGAATGTTATCTCTCACTCGGTCAACACTTGCTTGAGTTATTTATCCATTTATTTATCTTCTTTATAAGCAAGCGTGCTGTGGCAGTAACCAGCATTTCTGTTTTACTTTCCAATGCTGTTTTTACATTTTTTACGTTGGTTACATGACTACGAGTGAGTTTTAAGTTACTGGATATTCTACTAAAGCCATGGCGGATATTGAGCTTCCCTATAAGCCCAGAAGTGAACACCGGGGCAAGGCAGCGATGGAAGCCAAGTTTAAACAGCATCTTGATGGGACTCTTACTACATTATGGTCGCTAACAACTGAACAACTACCAGCTAATATGGGTGAGCGTGATGTGGACTTTCAAAGAGCTAATTTAATACTTAATGACATAGAGAAACACTTTTATAAACTGAACGCTTACAAATGCAAAGGCAGCATTTTCAATTTTGCTTAGATAATGCTATTATACCACGTGGGCTCAGGGTGTTCTCTATGCCTAGTCAAGGCAATGAGTACCCAGAATTGCTGTCATTGTGGCAGCAGATAAATATTGAGACTAGCCGTAAATATTTACAATTGTTGATTAATTTTTTCAAACCCGAAGAACAAGTTTTAACTAGTAAAATCAATGATTTACAGCAACAGTTATTTAAAGACTATACAGAGTTGGCTATACATGATTTGTTTGACAATATACTTGACTGTGTATCTGCCTACGAGTGTAAATTATTTCAGCAGAAACAAAGTAAGGTTTCTAGGGATATACAAGATTTTAAAACAGGGCAAGTTTTTGTCTGGGAAAGGCGTGTCCCAGAACGTATGCCTGCATCTGCTATCAAGCAAGGCACTTTAACTTTCCAACAACATAAGACTCTACAGAGCACTGATAAAGTGGCTCTATCTCCTGCAGCTGTTTCTAATGTGCCAGAAGTTGCAAGAGAGGCCCCAACCATTGCTAATGAATATGTTGATTCTGATACTATATCTGCTGATATTTGTCCTTCTACCAACTTAGTTGCTAGTAATGAAGAAATAGCAACCAGCAATGACTCCATAGATGTTATACATATAACGATAACAGTATGAATGAAAATGTAAATTTATATCCTACTGTGAATGTTGTTAAGAATAGATTGTTAAATGGCCAAGAGCAGGTTGTTAGATCTAAAACAAATGAATTTAACAAAGGAGCAGCTTTAAATCTTTCCTTCCCTTTAGCAATACGCCAGGAGAAGAACTTAAGCAGAACACGCCGAACAGTCGAGGGCAAAAAGGAAATTCTCAGGAGGCACTCACCAACACAACGCTAAAGAAAATGTGGACAAACCACAACAAAATTTAGTTTTTAACTTGTCCAGTGTTCCGCTATCACAGCATGACATTAATTTACTAGTTAAAGGACTAAGTTTCATTCCTCATAGCAATAGTATGCTAGATGAAACTATCATAGATGTTAGAATGTTTTGCAGAAATGTTATGCTCAAGTACATTTATAATGATACTTCTATTAATAAGACTGATAGTGAGTCAACTACTGGCAATGATAGATTTGTGTTCAAGAACCTGAGTGATTATACACCAGTTAATCATCCATTAATTGAAGCATATTTACGCACTACAGAAGATGAGATTTATAAGTATTTTCATAAAAAGAGACTGAATAATTCTAATTTCATGTTTAATAATAATCTGTCATATCAAGAAAGAAAGAGCCTTCATAATTTAAGAAATGATTTAAATATAACAATTAGGCCAGCAGATAAAGGCTCTGGTATAGTGGTTCTTGATACTATAGATTATCAGAATGAAATGTATAATATGTTAAGTGATGTGTTCTATATAAGAATTGATTTTACTAAGGTCTATGAAATGTGTGCATATGTACATGGTATTTTAACAGATATTTATAGAAGTAATTTAATAAATAAAAATGAGTATAATTATTTACATATCAAGATGCCTACCATCCCAGTTATACATGGAATACCCAAAATTCACAAAAGCATTACTAAGCCACCCATGAGACCAATAGTCTCAGGGCAAGGATGGGTTACGGAGCATTTGTCAGTTTTTATTGAGAAACATTTAAGGTGTATTTTAAACAATAATGAATTTGTATTACATGATTCTAAACAGTTTTTAACAGATTTGTATTATATTAATAACCAAATGGATACTATTCAAAATCTGATTTTAGTAACTTTTGATATACAATCGTTGTTCACAGTCATCCCTAATGATCTTGGTCTAACTTATGTTAGTAATTACCTTACAGAACATAGTACCTATGGCAATGTTTTAATTGACCTATTGGTACATTTCCTTGAGCTAGTGCTGGAAAATAATGTGTTTATGTTTACTGATAATATTTATCAGCAATTAGACGGCGTAGCTATGGGCACTCCTTGTGCCAACAGCTACGCCAATATGTTCCTAGCTTACTGGGAAGAACAGTTGTTATTTAAAGAATATATGTTTAAGAAATATGTAAGATTTTATAGACGTTTTGTGGATGACGTGTTTATTCTATGGGATGGTAATATAGAAGAACTGCTTAGTTTCAATATGGTCTTGAATAATATTACACCATGTTTGAAATTTACAATGAAATATTCATCATTGAAAATTGAATTTTTAGATTTATATATCGAAAAACTCGAATGTGGAATGTTTAACACTGGGATTAGGAAACCTTGTTATAGGAACACTTTATTATTCAGAACTAGTATGCACCCTCAGTATGTTTTCAGTAACATAGTGGAAGGACAGACCCTATGAATGTCTAGGTTGAATTCCAATGACAAAGGCTTTATAGCAGACTTATATGACTTGGGAGAGAAGTTTGCTGAGAGAGGCTATAATTCTACGGAGGTAGATTTACAGTTTGATAATGCTTTAAGCTTACGTTCGACATTAGGTACCCAATATTTTGGGCCCAAGCCTACAGCAATTAATGATGTCAAAGAAGTCACAAATGCAAAAGTTAGGTTTCTGACTTCATATACAGCAGACAATAAACAAATTAGAGACATCATCTCCAAAAATTGGAATATACTACAAACTGACGTCATATTGACAAATATTGTAGGTGATTCTCCGTCCTTTACCTATAGGAATAAGAAGAATCTTAAAAGATTGCTTTGCTATCCACCAAATAAGAGAATGCACCCGACTTTTAGTTATGGTACCACACCTTGTGGACAATGCAATTTCTGTTCCTCAATAGATTCTAGTATAGTATTTATACATCCAGATACACAGAGGGAAATATATACCCGAGCTAATGCCAACTGTATGACACCTGATGTCATATACCTTGCTGTATGTGAACTGTGTTCATGTTTCTATGTAGGTAAAACGAATAGGGTATTAAGAGATAGAATAAGGGAACACTGTTATAATATAAAGAAAGGTAATCTGCAGAATGCACTGGCCAAGCATGTCACACAAACAAGTCCTGAACACAAGTTCATGTTTAGGGTGCTGGAGAAAATGAATGTTAATGCAAGAGGAGGTGACATCATGAATCATACCAAGACAGAGAAAGTAGGTGGATTATTTTGCTGAGAGCTGATAAAGGACATGGCTTAAATGAAAGAGCATCTATCAGACCACATTTAAAGAAACGTAGGCATACTAAGTTCTGACTTTTCAAGACTTTAATGTATTTTGATATCTGTTCCCATACATACATATATACATACATTTATTCATTCCTTATTGTAGTATTGTTAATGTTAATGGTTTTAGCTTCATACTTTTAGACAATAACCTATTTATTATTTATTTATTTATTTATTATTGCACACATTTATTCATACATCAATTCTTTTACATTTAGATATATATTTATTAAGACACTACATTTATATACACTTTTATAAATATTTATATTTAGATATACATTTTTATAAACATTCAGATATACATTTCTGTTTACGCATTGACTTTATCATATCAAGCATCACTTTGGCTGATGATAGTTCTTTCGATTTGTATATGGTTTCTATTGTCAATTTTCATGTTCTTGATGGCACCTACTTTGTATAGTTTTTAAGCTGCTTCGTATTATTAACTGTATATATTAAGACTTTATTCAATATGACCATTACATGCAGTTATATATTAAGCTGTATATACTGCACCTGACAGTATGCTGCTCATAGTATGTTTTATATTTGCTCCAATTTCTTTTGTTTTTCATGAAATGAAGCCTTTTAAAAATTTTTAAAAGAAGATGCATATACCATTGTTTATTTTATGCTGCATCTTGAGATGTCAATGATATTATGTTTATATATCTACTTTTTATTCTTGTTTTGTTTGCTCTGTTTTATGGTGCTTCTGCTTTAAAAGTTGGTTGATCAATTAACATGCAGATATTTAAAGCACATGGTTTTTGTGCTTCCTGTTTGTGATCTGAAGAAGCTACTAGTTAGTGAAAGCGCTTATCGTGGTTTATCTGTGTAATAAACTGATTTATCTGTTCCAGAAGACTGGATTGCTTGGACTTTTTACTCATTGAGGGTTATAATAAAATCTGTTTAAAATTTCTGATTGGTTCTGATTGGGTACAAAGGCTGAACCAGCTGAAGTAATGAAATTATGGATTTCAAAGAAACAAAGTTCTTGGATCTCCCAGCTAGGAGATCTGCTTTCCCCATTCCATTTAATTATCATGTTAAATCTGAGATCACTGCAACTTGTGGTGGAAATGCTTAATCACCTCTGCATTTTCAGTTTGTTCTCAGCCTTTTAATATAGAACAGTGTAATCATTCTCCAAAAGGAAGCAAATATTGATTTTTCTGACACCTAATACCAAAATCCGAGCACCTCAGTATTAGACTGAGTCAAGAGTAAAACTTGTGGCACATAAAAAAAAAACAAAAAGGGACTAGAAGTACACACTAACTATACAATAAAAGTTGTAAGTGGCTTCCTTGTTTGTCCCAAAGTCGCAAAAGTTCAGAAATCACTTGCTCATATCAGAGTGAAAAAAGTTATTGCCTAAGACCAGTATGTGGTGATTTAAATAATTTTATCATTGTCAGTGTTGTGCTACCATATAGTTCATATAATCTGAGGGTGAGGCCACATGGAGGGTATAAAAAAACATTTATTTTGAGCTGCTTTTTTAGATTACATATAGTGGACAACAGTGTGAGCTACAAGGAAGTACTACGTGTGTGTGTGTGTGTGTGTGTGTGTGTGTGTGTGTGTGTGTGTGTGTGTGTGTGTGTGTGTGTGTGTGTGTGTGTGTGTGTGTGTGTTGTGAAAGAAACAAAATAGGTCACAGGAGAAAGAAAAGAGGTTTGCAAAAAAAGCAAGTGATAATGGAATGGTGAGAACATAAAATCTGTAAATTTACAGAAGGGGCTAAGCAACATATCAACGTAGGAAGACCAACAGGTGGGAATTGGAAATGTAGAAAAGTGTTTCTGAAATAAAATAAATAAATAAATGGAAATCATGGAATAGAAAAGTCCTGGATAGAAACAAGTTTGACTATAGATTATTAAGAAATTAGTCTTCTGTAAGACTCATCTGCTGTTCTGTGCCAAGATGAATAACGCATCTGGCTTCAATGTTCCTTCTGTGGTCGGAATTATAATAGTGCAAGAGAACACAGTCATATCACTGACGCAGTGATAATTGGTGTCAACATGGGGGTACAACAGGCTCTTTTATATTAACATCATATCTGAACTGCAGTGACCCCAACTTGGTCAACAAGTGGTCTCTATGTTTCTCCAACATAAATACTGGCACATTTACTAGTAACAATACAAATGCAACATTTCTAGAAACACATGAGAATTCCAAAGAGCGACACCCCAAAGCCATCAAAACTGGGCATTACTAGAAAGTGTAGCAATAAGTTCTTTTGTAGGGTTTGATGACAGGCTGAGAGGAATTCCTGGAGATGTGCAGGCTGTTTCTCAGCAAAAAATTCTGCAGACCAAATATTAATGGTATGAAGCTATGGGTGTCTGTTAAGAAGGAAGCACTAATGTTGGGATCACAGGAAAGTTTGTTATAAAATTGTACCTGCAATTTATGCAAGTTTTTAATAATTTGAAACATTACATTTTTGCTAGAAACTTGTTTCCATATTCAAGCAAATCTAATAAAGGCTGACACCAGTTTAACAAAACATTGCAACATGTGGTAACAGAAGCTATTTTTAGACATTCTTCAAGTAATTTATTCTAAGCCTGATTTCATAACGGAGGCCATATATAAGTGCTTGATCAGATCAACCCTGACATGAAATAGTTATTCATAAATGTTTTGAAAACAAAGAGAATCAATCCACAGGTTTGAGAAAAGCTGAAAATATCCTTATTTACCCTGATGAGGCAGTGACTGTTGAGTTTTATTGTGTGCATCTGAATATTTTTCCTGATGTAAATACTTCACCCAGATTTTTAATTTAAATAATGAGACGTTTAGATGTGTTAGCTGTTTTAAATGTTAAATATTTTCAAAGGAATTAAATTCAGTGATTCACATACGTGATGTAACAGCATGCAAAAATCTTAAAATGTAGAGACACCAGTACCGTTACCACTGATCTTTCATGAAGGTTGTGCCCTTAACAGAAGCATATTGCCTAAGAAGCAGCAGTACACAATTTTATTTATAAGCTTACTTCTCAGTAGACAGATAATTGTTTTCACTATAATCTAGTCAAGATGGAGTACATGACTGAATGCTTAATATGTATACAAAGCAACACATGTTTTACTTAGAGGTCTTGAACATGCACTGTGTGTGGGTTAGTTTGTACTGCATTTAACAAACTCCAGTTGAAAGCACCTACACATGACAGGACACCTGTCTAGTTACCTAAGTGGTTAACAGAAGCAACAGCATGTAATACAAAGAACTATTCAAGGGCAGTTGGCATGGATACTGGAGCCCACAATTTTCCTGCAATATTTGCAAATTATTTCCACACTTTTGATAAGCTTTTCCACTTTTCTAGTGGTTGTGGTCATTGTGAACCTTCAAAGAGAAGTGTTTTTCTGATAAAAACTGTAGAACAAGCAGAATGACTTTTTGTTTTGCAACAGTGGCCTTTTTCATGATTCATGTTTCTGAAGTATGTCGCTGGTTCTCTGAAATGCTCAGCCCACAATCCTTTGAGGAATGTCCACTGCTGATAAAATATATGCATAATTTGTGCTGGCTCAGCAATACCATCATGTCCACTGCATAACCTGTGGAGTCAAATAAATTGTGAGTATGACAAATTGTTCTTTACATGCTTAGGATGGTAAGAGCTATGAAAAAGAAACCTGTGACTCAGTGGGCTTAAGGTAAACTAATATTTTCAAAGGCCATGAAGTAATGATTTAATATCTAGAAAAAGCAGTGTTGAGGAGGCTATCATGGCATTATATGTGAAGAGTGGGATGGGCCATAGTGAGTGCATCCAAGACAGACCAGAGTTTTTCCTTGGAAAAGCAAGTGGCATTGCACAGCTGTCTGTATGTCACTATACCTATAAATGAGAAAAAAATGGTCTACTGCCCTTCTTATGAACAGGATGGCAAAATTGTGACCTATCTTAGTATGGGAGGTGACTTCATTGACTTGCCGAAGAAAAGTGGGGTTGAAGAATGAAGCACTTAGTCTGAGAATAAGTTCTGCCATAGGGGTACATATGCATGATTTAGGGGGTGATCAATTTCTAATTTACCCTTGAAACCTTAATTTCCTGTTTATCCAAAAAGTACTACAGTATCATCAGTTAGTTATTATGTGGGATCACTGTAAACACTTACTTTGTGTTTACAGTGATCCTATGATCCTTACTCTATGAGTTGATAGAAACCTCTGAATCTGATACTGTAAAATAACAGAAGAGGATTATAGTACTATAAAAAAAATGTAGGGATTCCAGTACTTGTCTCATCAGGCTCTCCAGAAGCCTAAAACTTGGGATGAGGGTCATGAGCATACAGACACATATGGTGACCAAGGTTACCTCTTTTGTGCATCCTGGACACCTTTGGATGCTGAACAGCCAGCCCTTTAGCTAATACACTAATCATATTTGCAATGGCAAAAGTAATGTTAGTGGTAATCTCCATCTGGAAGTCGGTAGGGCAATATTTTGGGAATGAAATATAAAAAAACTGGCACTGAATAGTAGCTGTGTAGCTCCAGTGAAAATACAGGAACTCCATCCATCCTTACTGTTTGGGTTAATGACAACATTGTTCATATGTTATGGATGGCACAGTAGTACAACAAGCAGCTGCCTTCTTTGTGGAGTCTGCACATCCTCCCTGTGTTTGTATGGACTTTCTTCGGATGTTCTGCTTTCCTCCCACATTCCAATGACATGCAGTAGGTGGATCAGGGACTATAAATTGTCTGTATGTGTGACAGTGTGCATCAGTGATATGGTAGAAAGACCTGGTAACCTATTTTTGTTTCCCCCTTGCCTTGCAAACTCCAGAGATAATGGTTATCATAACGTCACTCTAGGAGTCACCTGTAGCTCATGAGAGAGAGAGAGAGAGAGAGAGACACAGAGAGAGAAAGTATCACAGTCCACAGTTGTGAGACTGAATTCATAATTTGAAAATTGAACTTAGCAGTGTCCTTCATCAGTAGTGTAGCCAGAGTGGGATGAGAGGGGCAACTGCCCTGTGCACAGACTGTTAGGGGGTATGACTGGCTATTCATCATCTTGATTGGTCTTTAGTGCAATACTGACTTTTAAAAGCCAGGTTCATGTGTGATCTAAACTGCTACAGTAGTTAAAAAGTCAGCTTTTTGTAACTAAACCCTTAGCCATGTAGCAGTTTATTACAGTTTAAAAGAAGATTTTTTTTAACTCAGACCTAAGCACTGTAGTGCTTCATGCATGTAGGGAATAAACAATAGCATCTGTTGGTACATTTGTAGCAACCAGCTTGCTACAGTTTAAAAGCATTTTTAACTTAAACTTGAGTGTTGTGGAACTGTTTGCTACATTTGTAATAAGCAGTTTGTTACATTTTAAAAGAAGAAATTATTATTATTATTATTTACTCACTTAAATGCGAGGAAGGAGGGTCAGGGCATTGAAATGGGTCTTGCATGACTGGGGCACAAGGGAGTGAGTAGGGTGTTGTGCATTTTTTTTTATTTGCTCTTCACTTGAAGAGCTCTGGGGGTGGATTGGGAAGTGTCATACTGTCTTCAGGAAGTATCCTGCAAATTTTTGAAGAGCTGAGTGGGGTTGGGAGCTAGTTCATGGGACAGGCACAGCGGGTTGGTTAATCCAGCTTCACCTCTGTCCTTCATACATTGAGTGACAAAATGGTTCATAGGTGGTTACTGGGCTACTGACCAAAGGTCTTTATAAGCGTAGTCATGTCTACCCAATATAATGCTAAAGAAATCCAATATAAAGGATCTTGCCTAAATTCAAGATCTTAGTTAGCAATGACTGTCCATATCTAGGAGGGCCATAGCTGAAATTCCCAGCAGGAATTTATGGTTTCCTATCCAGTCATCCAGGCTATGCTTAAACAGGGTCATAGACGGCCTTTGTTTGATGTGAATTGGTAGCCTAATCCAGAGGACTGACAACCTCTGAGAGACATATCTGTCTCTCCAGCAGGTCCTATTTATGTCACAGGCTAGGTTAAGGTCCCTGGAGCATGTGACCCTTGTCCCATTTGACTTGCAGGTGTATAGCATTTCCATTAGTTATGGATTTGAGATTGCTCTGTAGGCCAAGCACAAGTCTTCTCTGAGTAGTATGTACGCTACTGAGTACAGTGACTTCAGTCTGTCAATGTATGACAATTGCTGGAGACCCTGAATTTTCTTGGTTAGAAATCTCTGAGGTCTCTCAAGTTGCTGCAGGTGCTTGGTAAGGTACATACCAAAAGGAGCATTGTACTCAATTATTGACCTGATGAGGGTTGAGTACAGGGGTGTTATGACCTCTTTCGCTCTTGAGAGGCAACGTCTCTGCTGATGTGGTGTGCTACATACAATGTCTTCCTTACCACAGTAGACACATGGTGGTCAAAGTTTATGCTATAGTTAACTTGTGTTCCCAGGTATCTCACTACTGAGTTGTTACTTAGGGTATTATTATTTATATGATAGTCTGTAGGGATAAAGTTTTTACCAAAGGGGATGACAATGCATTTTTTAGCATTGAGTTTGAGTCCATGGCTTTGTCACCAATCATTGCTTTGTGTAAGTCCCTCTTGAAGTATATTGACATCATTTGGGGATTCAGTGATTGTCCCTAATTTGAAGTCATTGGCATACGTAGTCAGTCACAGGCCCTCTGTGTTTTGGCCTGACCTTCTGAGAAGTATATTCCGAACAATAGATGGCCCAGCACTGACCCCTATGGAAGCCCACTGGTGACAGCTCTGCTGGTTGAGGTAAAATCCACTGAGTGTGATCTATTGGTGAGCCAGATAACAACCCACCTGATGACATAAGGGTTGATATTCACCTAGGATAGTTTATCCATGATGCCCAAATGTGGGATTGTGTCGAAGGCCTTGGTTTATTCAAGGTAGTCTTTATGCACAGATTTCCCTTCATCTATGGCTCTGGTGATGTTTTTGAAGAAGTCCACCAGGTTTGACAGGCATGACCTGCCTCTGACAAAACCAAACTGTGTCAGATCAAGGGTTTGGAGATCACCTATATCCTTATTTATAAGGTCTCTCCCTTTTTAATTTCTTCATATCTTTTGGGTTTCTAATACCATGATGGGAATAGACCCCATTCCTAAGTCAAAGTACGATTAAAGTTCATGAAATTAGTATTGTTTCACTCTTTAATGTCAGCCAAAAGTGCTCTTCGCAGCACCCGCAATGTGCCCAGTAATGACTCCTTCTGTAATTTGTACTGAGTTACTGGTATTGGTAGCATATCTAAATAGGATTGTAGACTATTTTTTATAAGACCCACTGCTCCTACTACTTTTGGAACTATGTGGGTATCTTTCTTCCACATTGATCTTGTTTCTGCCTGCAAGTCCTGATATTTTATAACTTTGTGTCTCACTGTGCACAGGACATTGTAGTCACTGGGCGTGGCAATTTCAAGGATCAATGCTACTTTTGTCTTCTTTTCTTGGACCACTATATCTGGATTTCTAGCATCTGTATTTTGAACTGTTGGTAATGGATGATCCCATGTGATGTAAACTTCATGGTAATGGATGATCCCATGTCGTGTAAACTTCATCATTTTCTATGATACTTTGTGGCTCATGTTTCCAGTGTTTTTCAGCCACTTCAATAATACCATAATGTTTGCACAATCCCCAGTGCAGCAGTCTTGCCACATTATTATGGCTTTCAGTATACAGTTCTTCTGCCATTAGTATGTCGCAACCAGCAACGAGGTATACAACAGTTTCCAATTCGGTTTTACAAAACCTACATTTGTCTGTTTCTTCCACATGTTCAATTGACTTTGCAAACCAGCGTGTATGTAGCCCACTGTCTTGGGCCGCCTATATTAACCTTTCATCTCTTGGTTTGAATTCACCTCTCCTTAACCATTCCTGTGTTCATTCCTGATCAACATGAGGTTCTTCCAGAAGTTTTCTGCACTTAAGTTGCAACTATATTTATGCATTTTCCACATTTCTTGTCTTTTCTTCTGGCCTTCACCTTATATTCTTTCTTTTGCTTTTTGGCACACTCATTTGCTGCCTGATTTTTATCTACTTCTGGTTTGATTTCCATTCCTGTTTGACGCCAATGTGCTTCTACTAAGTTAAGCATGGAAGTCATCTTAGATTTATTCTCCTTATGTTACAAAACTTTCACTACATTGGGTCTCGTGAGGTCAGCAGATATGTGTGGAGTCCCATGATTGCAGATCTATACATGTAATCAATTTCAAGGAGGAGAGGTTCATTATGATTCATTCCATGGCCTTACAGATAAGGCTGGTTAAGCTTATGGGTCTGTAGTTCCCAGAGTCTGCTGCTGTACCCCCTTTATGAACAGGGATGTCAGTTGCTGTTTTCCATTCAGCAAGGACAAAATCAGTATTGAAGCTGTGGTTGAAGATAGAATCTAATGGAGTTGCTGACTCATGCTTTAGACCATTTAAAATGCAATCTGGGATGCCATGCGGTCCCACAGAGGCTGCGTTTTTCGCCTTGGAAAGAGCATTAATGACTTGCTTTGGGGGAGATACAGAGAATGGATTGTTGAAGGTTTGGTGGGGACAGGCAGGGTGAAATGTTCACCAAACCCGTCAGCTAATAGGTTAGCTATTTTCACAGGATCAGTGTGTGTGTGTGATGCCATCCACAGCTAGTTCAGCACACATCTGGGTCCTATCTTTTAGGTTAAAGATATATCACTGAAGAATGCCTTGCACTTATACTTAGCTATGGTTGCTAATTTTTTTGAAGTTGCCCTTACAGGATTTTACAAGTTGTCTTATTTGTTTGTTCATTAATTGGAGGGTGTTCTTCCAGTGCTGGGACTTCTTTTTTT
Source organism: Protopterus annectens (assembly GCF_019279795.1). Classification (NCBI taxonomy): domain Eukaryota; kingdom Metazoa; phylum Chordata; order Ceratodontiformes; family Protopteridae; genus Protopterus; species Protopterus annectens. Next base: position 693,030,849 of record NC_056743.1, read on the forward strand.
TATTCTTGGACAGCAACTTCTTTCACCTGTTGTGTAACTTATCAATGCTAGATGTCCACCAGGAAGGCTTGATTTTTTTCTTGAGAATCTTGTTTTGATCTGTCAGGTACAGCTGTGTCAATACATTTGTATAAGTGTTTGTACAGGGCATTTGTGTATACCTTAGTATAGTTGTCAATACCATCTGTAGGAACAGTAGCTTGGAAATTATTTATGCCAACCCTTAGGAGGGTATAATTAGCTTTGGTGAAAATTTTTAGCCTGATTTCACCTAAGAGGGGTGCAGGTGTTATAGCTACTTCAAAAGTGACTGATTTGTAAGGTTGCATACTATTTGTTCCATGGCATTAGTGTTAAGAAAGTCCATGAACCTTTGTGCAAGCATGTTGGTACTCATATAAGTTCCCCAGTCAATAAAATTAAAAGTTAAAATCGCCTATGACTAGAGTATTTGGTTGTAATTTGATTGACTAAAGTAGGTGTAAATAAGCAGCATGTGTATTTTGGTTCATTGAAAGGGGTCTTACCCTTACACAGAGTTTTCCTGTCTGACCAGTCTAGAGGTACATTTATCTTTGATGAAGGTATATACTCCTCTCCTCAGATTATCACATGTTCATTTTGCGATCTGAAAGTGTGGAAGGCATTGTAGTCTTCCAAGGCTGGGGTACTCTCTGCAGTCCTGAACCAAGTTTCTGTGCCTGTACAGATGTCAACATCCTCCAAGGAGAGGAGCCCTTCTGGAGAGTGCCGTTTCTGATTTAAACTCCTAGCATTTAGCAGCAAAACCTTTAATATTTTGTCAGTGATATTTTCATGTTCGAATTTTGTTCTTCAGACCTTGCCTAAAAAAGGCACTATGGGGGAAGCAAGTGCCTTAGCCAGTAACCGAGAGCCTAGAGGTGACAGATGAAGATCATCTATGGCAAAACAGCATGGTCTATCAACCATGTTATCCCAGGCTGACAGGAACTGGATCCCCTTAGAATGATATCAGAATCTAAGCCAGTTGTTGAAGTCAATAATTTTTTGTTTATATTGTGGTATCATCCTAGGTGAGGGTAGAATACTGCTCAAGGCTAGGGACATACCTGCCTGAGGCACATATTCATAGAGTTCAGTCATGTCTGTCTTCATATAGTCCAGTGAGGTATGTCTCAAGTCATTCACACCAACATGAACTATGATGGAGTCATAACAGTACTTGCTGTTGACGACTTGAGTGCATGTGTGATCTGATGGATCCTGACACCCAATAACTGACCATAACCTTCTCCTTGTCCATCCTGGTGAGTGGGATAGCTGTGTGTCTCACAATGGAGTCACCTATGACTAAAAAATTGGCTTAGATGTGCTTTGCCTTAGGGGCTTATTTGGTGAGACACTGGTGCTTCTGTTTTTATGTGTATTGAGTGCTGTAGGTGCTATATTAGGTGTAGCATGTCTGTGTTTGGAAGGTCTCTGGTATTTAGGTAGGTTTCTGGAGAGTACCTCTGTGTATGATGGTTTATGTGTTGAGTGCATGGTTTGCGAAGGAGGTGTAGTATGTGAGCTGATAATCTGTTCAGTTTTACTCTTTTGTGCATGAGAGAGAGCAAGAATCCCAGATTCTTAGTGTAGATGCATCTCTCACAAATTGTACTTGGGTGATTTAGGAGTAGAGGGTTGTCAGTGTACCTGAGGCAGATGCTATACTGCCTCAGGATACCCATGTCAATGGGAAACTGACCATTCATAGTGCTAGGTTAAATCCTGTTTTCACAGTGGGGAGAGAAAACGGAGGGGTGTGGTATAACTGTGTGCTCTAAACATGGTCTGTACTAATGGGGTGCTCTATAAAGTGTATATACAAGTGGGGAATCTCTAAATGGTATGAGACTATTGTAGATTTCATGTTTTTGAGGTTGTTTAAGGGGAAAAAGCTCAACTGAGGTGCTCTCTGAGCAGCTAAGTGCAATTTAAGGACTTCTCAGACGGATCATGGGTGGCTAGTAAAGGAATATTTATCTACTGAAGTTTTTGTGTCTATAACCAACAATGATTACCCCCATTGTACAGTAGTGTGCTATGCATAAACTTGTAATACAGCAGAGCAGTGGCTGGTCGCCTAACTCTGTGGAGCTATGCTAAAACGAGCAAAAAAAAAATGCACAAATGCGGGGCTTATGTAGCAACAGTGAGCAAACTGAATTAAACAATTAACCAATAAAAAAAACTCAAAACTGAGCCTGTGCCAGCAACCTTCAATTAGATGAGTCCTAGCTGCACTCTCCTGCCACAGGGGTGTAGGGGGGCACTCTCCAAAAGATAGGTTTGTTTAGTGCTCAAATTAACAAACAGAACCAGATTTAGCAGGTCTGAATCTAGTCCATGTTACAAGAGACAAAAAGTGCAACAAATGAGAAAGAATAGTTTTAAAAAATCAGCATTATAGCAGAATGCAGTTTTAAAAGTACAAAATACAGTACAAAATTGTACTTATGGTTAGCAGAATGCAACAGATTCCTGGTCTGTGATAAGAAACTGCTCTGTAGGTTGGGTACATGGTCTCCTTTATGGATAGATGCCATTGATTATTCTAGTATTACTATAGCAAAAATAAAGTTTAAAAGTGCATAATATGGTATAAAATTGCATTTATGCTTAGCAGAATTCAAGATTCCTTGGATTGCACAGACAAATACAGCAGAGCAGTGGCTGGTCACCTAACTCTGTGGAGCTGTGTTAAAACAGTGAGCAAAGCAAACTGAATTAAACAATTTAAGCAATAACAAAGCTCAAAACTGAGCCCTGTGCCAGCAATCTTCAATCAGATGAGCCCCAACTGCTCTCTCCTGTCACAAGGGTGGGGGCTCTCCAACAAAAGATAGCCTGGTTTAGTGCTTAGTTTAAAAAAGGAACCAGATTCAGTAGGTCTGAATCTAGTCTATGCTACAAGAGACAAAAATGCAACAAATCAGCAAGAGCAGTTTTAAAAAATCAGCAATATAGCAGAAATACAGTTTAAAAGTGCAAAATACAGTATAAAATTGTACTTATGGTTAGCAGAATGCAACAGATTCCTGGTCTGTGATAATAAACTGCTCTGTAGGAGGGATACATGGTCTCCTTTATGGATAGATGCAACTAATTATTCTACTAGTACTTCTTCATTTTCTTCCACAGAAAATGTGCTTCATCACTAAGGTGGGCTGTGCAGGTACACATCTTGATGGAAAGACTTTATATCAAGCTGAATCTGGAGTTCATGAGTGTTACTCACTTTAGCTAGAAAACAGAGACCTAGACTTAGGAGTGACTGTTCTTTCATAGGGGGTAGCTCTCGAGAAATGCAGACCAGCAGGCTGCTGATAGCACTGGAGGGAAAGGCTTCTGCTGGCTGTAGCTCTGTTACAATTGGAACTGAAGTTTTCTAGAGCTGAAGTCCTTTAGCATGTTAAAGTAGGAGGATCTGATGTACCGAATGTAGCCACTGACAAAAGGAAGGTCATGAGGAACTATCCATTGTAGGAATTACTTTTGTCACTGAATAGTTTTGTCAACAGAGACTTGCCTTTCTTAATAGAGAAAATTGAGTTATTCTTAGGTTTATGGAATACGTTTTCAAAAGTTTATGAGTGGATGAAAACATGCATCTCAGATCCAAATAAGCATGGATAAAACTTCCACTGATAACCTTTGGGTACTGAGCTCTGGTGACAACATGAGGACACAGACTGTAACTGATTAGAAAGTTAACATTTCAAAGAAATACCAGAAAATAGCCCAAGCAAGGTCTTGGAAATATAGGAAGGAAAATGCAGACACAGAAGAAATGGTAAAGAGTGTCAAGATCTGAGGAAAGATTTCAATGAAAATTTGATTCCCTACTGAAATGTCATAACTCAAAATGCCAAGTGCTGACAAGTTGAAAAAAGACAAAAAAAAACAGAAGAGTGAATCTAGAACATCGCTCTTCTCCTTTAAACTTCTCTTTTTGCAGGGTGTGTTAAGGCACCAAATAGCTTTCATAAGACACAGTTCAGCAGAGAATAATAATCTCCTTTTATTACAAAGAAAGGCAAATACATGGGAGACTAGAAAATCAAAGTCCTGTGTCGCTCCAAACTATAGAAACCATGATTTTTTTATACATTTTTAATTAAATGCAACATTATTTTAACAATCATAGAACAAGCACTGACCAACTAAAAATGAACACTGCAGTATTAATTCTACTAAGATCTCCCGAAATCTTTATTTATGACTTTACAAAAAGAACTTTATACAAAGAACAGAACTTTCCAAACTTTGCAAGGCTAGCAGTTCTGTATTTGCCAGGAAGTAAGTCACAACATTGGGTGGCACGATGCTAGGTCAGTTCTATGGGCTAGGCTTGTAAAGGCTTCAGGGCCATTAGCCTAGTACACGCCTATGAACCTATGAACAAGTAGTGGACTGAAAAACACACAGGAATCCATCTTGAAAGAATATTAGCAATGAAATACACACTGCCATTTTTCCTTCTCTGCCTGCCTCACCCTTTACATTCCCCTATCTGATGCTGTAGAGCATCACTCAAATCATGTAAGGCTATGACTGGACAATAATTGCAAAACTTCAGATGAGAGGACAGTCTAACATTTGCTCTCAGACATTCTTCACTTACAGTTTCCTTTTGTCCTTGACATGAATAATCTTTATATGATTCCTTCAAAAATATAGGGGGGAATTCAATAAAGCATACATGGACTTTTTTTCTATGTAGGCATGGTGCCACAGTGCTTACATGAAAGTAAGCAGATGTGCGATCCAGTAAACAGATCTGAGGGGCGTGCACAGGCATGCCAATACGGAAGTATCTGTGGCATACAAATCACCTAATAAGCAGGTGAATTGCATGCAAATGAGGGAGGTAGAGCAATCCAGCAAGCAGATAGGCAGTCCTGCAGACCCCTTGAAAAATTCTGTGTACATGATATTAAATAGACAACAGGGGCTGTAAAAGTGCAGTTATAAGGACAGAAATAGCATAGCAGACACAGATATGTGCAAAACCATTTGGAAAATAATTTTAAATAATCTTTTTTTTTTAATTATCAGGCAATGTTTGCACAGCGCGCCACAGTGAGCAAACATGCTGTTATGAAAAAAATTAAAAAGAGTGTGAAAATGTAATTTAGTAGTATATGACAGTAATGCATGATAAGACCCTATGTGGAGTATCTGCAATGCTGGAATCATGCTCTTGTGAAGGAGGCAGGGCCGGGAACCATGCAGTGTCCAGGTTGTGTGCACAGACCCCTGTGCAAATGAGGTGGGGTTACTGAATAGCACAAATGGGTATCTGGGTCCACAGATCCCATCCATGTAGGCAAAGAACCATGTTGTTGTTCTTAGAAGAGGTAGCTGACATCAAAAGGGGATGTGTCTGCAGACTTTTAAGCTCATTGAAGCTCAGCAGCACCTGTTTGTGCGTCCTGGCACTCTGCTGAGCAAGGGAGTGTGTACAGTGACAGCTAAGCTTTGTTTTTGGTGCATGGGTTTCCACGTGTTTGCATGACACACTGCATGCTGAGCGTGCCCATCCATGGGGGTGTGTGTCTAGTGACTGTTGAGCATTGTTTATCTTTGCAGTGTGTGTTTGCGCAGTGCACCACAGTGCTGAGTGAGGAAGGCTGTCAAAAAAAAATGTCTGAGAAAAACCAATGATATATATTAATTACTAATGACCCTTGCTTCACTTAAACTAGGAACAACAAAACCACTTAATGATGTGCATGGCAGCTGGAATGCATCATAGGTATCTAATCACACAGGCTGCACCTACAGCAGAGCACTATAAAGGTTGCATACACCCTCCAATCTGATTTCACCCCTATACTCTGCACCAGTGGAGTACAAACTTGGGATTTTTAACTGAAGGAATGCTAGGGGCTGCTGCAGGTCTGCTACATCTGTATGTGCTAGATGCTGAGGTCAGTGCTGCTGGTGCTACTGAGAGTAGGCCTAGACAGAGGAGGAGAAGAGTGTTCAGGCCCAGGGTAACCTTCCAGGTGCTACATGAGCTGGAGATTGTAGAGTCTTAGAAGAGATGGAAGAATTTCTTTTGGACAATCGTCTTACTATGGATACATACAAATTTTTAAAAGTTGAGCATCCTATACTAGCTACAATTGTAGGGATACTGAAAGTCCATAAGAACATCATCGACCCCCATTTTCGACCCATAGTTTCAGGTAGCCACTCCAAAACATTCCCTTTAGGAACTGCCATTGATAAATGGCTTAAGCATATAAATCCTAAAATACCACACTTAATAAAGGACTCATGGGCCTTGCTAGGCAATCTTACTCCTAGTTTATGGAAAGAACGATTAATTTATATTATTGTTGATGTTATTGATTTATTTTCATGCATACCTAAACAACTAGGATTAGAAATTTTTTGTAATAGTATCAGGCACTATTCTGACTTGGACTGGGACCAAATTAACTTGATAATGGAACTCATGACAATTCTGCTTGAACATAATTATATTTACTTTGAAGGTGAATTTTTCAGACAGACTAGGGTGGGGTGGCAATGGGGGCAGCTTGTGCCCCCATCTTTGCCAACCTGGTCATGTTGGATTGGGAAAACATCTATATCTTCAAGAGTGAATATTACAAGTACATTAGATATTATTTAAGATTTTTGGACAATAGTTTTATATTATGGGATGGTCCACAAGATATTATAGATTGGTTTATTGAATACTTGAATAACACAAGTACTTTCTTAAAATTTACATACTCTTGTAGTACTGAAGGTATTGCTATTTGGATACATATATATCCAGTACATCTAACGGCTTCAAGTCTTGTACATACAGGAAAATACTTTCTCTAATAGTTATTTAGAGTATTCTAGTAACCATCCTAGGAAAATTATGAAAAACATCTTTAAAGGGCAGTGTATTAGGGCTGCCAGAATGACGTCCTCATATACTGATATGCTTGATGAAATAGAATTTTTAAGTTCCCTATTTAGTTCAAGAGGATACCCCATGTACATTTTGGAAGATGTTAAGGAATATGTGATTAGTGAATGGGGGAAAAATATCCACCCATCCTAGGAAAGGAATTGATTAAAAATGTAGATGCTGCTACAAACAACACAGAAGTACATTATAATAAGGCTTGCATCTTGGAATACACCCCTCATGTGAATCAAATAAAGCAGTTTTTATGTAGAAATTGGAATGCATTTATGGTGGACAATGAAATAAGAAACATTGTAAAGGATACCCCATTATTTCTCTACAAAATGGGTAGTAATTTAAAGATGAAGTTTGAGAGGGGAAATACTTTAAGGGTCATGAGCCAACAGAATAAATACACAAGGCGATGTGGGAGTTGCAGGCAGTGTAATGCTATTTTAGAGGTAGAAGGTCTTATTTTAGAAGATAAAAATAGGACGAGGATTACATTTAAGCACGGTAATTGTAATTCCAGAAATATTATATATATATGGCTAAATGCATGACCTGCCCCAACTTCTACATAGGAAAAACAGAGAGGCTGTTTAAAAGGAGAATTTATGACATTTATATGCTATTAGGAAAAAGGATAGTGGTAATGTCCTATTTAGACATATAGACAAATATGGGGAGAGTCATGTTTTTAGATTTGCCATTTAGAACAGCTTAGACAGGGACAAAGAGGGGGGAATTATAAGGCATTGTTAGTACAGAATGGAAGTGAAATGGCAAATGTTCAATGATGCTTCAAATGAGCCTGGGCTAAATGATTATATAACTGCAAATGAGGTGATTTTGCAATCCAGGAAGCTTGCAATAGCCCATGCAAGACCAGTGCAATCTGTAGAAATGTACTCGGTTAATAACCGAGTACATTTCTGCAAATTCCAAAATGAAGCTATGACAGCTCCAAATAAAGGCTGCATATCATGCAGTAAGCATGCCAATGGCCAAGTATAAGGCCATTGGCATTGCAAACTGTTAAAAAAAAAATCAACTTATATATTTTTTTTGCCGATCTCGGCTGTTTAAGCATAGGGCAGCGGCTTGCAAACAGAATCAAGGGGAAAATAATAAAATAAACCTAAAATAAGCATTCTAACTAAAATGAGTATTCTGCCATGCAAGTCAATGGCAGTCAGAAAACAACCTGGCCAGTGAGTAATGGTTGCTAAGAGGGGAGGATCAGTGTGGGACATGTAACTATGCATTAGCAGGCAATCCTATGCAAAAGAGGATAGTGAATCCCAGATTTCCTCAGGGTGTGAGGCAGGCCCCAAGAGTGTAAGAGTATAAATAGCTGGGTGCAAGACTAGGATATAGGTGACATCATGGGTGTGTGTGTCAGGCATACTGTAAGTGAATTGGAGCCCAGTGGCTCAGGATTGCTCCTAGCTTAGCACAGCTAAGCTAGGGGTATGTCTAAACCTGCCTAGCACTCTTTACAAAGTGTAAGCGGGTGTGCGCACTGCGCACTGGGTTTTACAGGATGAAAAAGGAAGTTAAACCAGGAAATAGCAGCTCTGTGCATATTTGAGCACTCCATTAGTGTGGCACGCACACGGGCTTAAACAGGGTGTCAATGGGAAGGGAAACCAGCAGTAGGAAGGTAATCAAGGAGAACTAGCTTAGCTGGCTGGTGAAATGTATCAGAATCAGCCAATTACACAGACAGCAGACCAGCCAAGCCCAGAACACTACTATAAACTAAGCAAACACCTTCCCCTCTGGTTTTTCCACACTCTACACCACTGGTGTATACAAGCGGGGAAATTTTAATGAACAAACCTACAAAATGAGAAGGGCTGCAGCAGGCAACATAGAACAACATGTGCAAGAGGCTGAGAGTGGTGAGGATGTGAATGCTGCCGAACAACCCACAGTCAGGAGACGGAGAAGAGTGTACAGACCCAGGGTAACCTACCAGGGGCTACATGAGCTGGAGATAGTGGAGCATTATAGGGTGGACAGAGACCTCCTACAGCAAATTGTTGAACTGTGCCGGCCACACCTGACACACCAAACTGGCCAAGGGGAACCCATCCCAGTGGATACCAAGGTATGTGTAGACCTAGGTATACTAGCCACAGGTACCTCCCAAAGCACAACTGGGGATATCATGGGGATCTCACAGGCATCAGCATCCAGAGTATTCCACCAGTTCCTGGATGCCATGTCAGCACATGCCAGTGAGCATGTGTATTTCTTCAACACACGTGAGGTTTTGACCAGCAATATGCGTCTCTTCCACCAAATAGCAGAATACCCTGGGGTAGTGGGTGCTATAGACTGCATGCACATATGCATCAAAGCACCAACAGGTGAGCAGGGTAGGGCCTATACCAACTGCAGGGGCATCCCCTCCATCAACTGCCAGGTCGTCTGTGATGCCCAGGGCATTATAATGAATGTGTGTGCTGGCTGCCCTGGAAGCTAAGCTGTACCACAGATTTGCCAATGTGGACATCCCCTACCATCACCTACTGGGGGATGCTGGGTACCCACTGGAGCCATGGCTGATGACACCCATCAGAAATGCACACACACACCTGAACAACAACTCCATAATGAGGCACACGCACAGGCCAGACATATAATAGAGCATGTGTTTGGGATGCTCAGGTCACAGTTCCGGTGTCTGGACACATCCAGTGGAGCCTTGCAGTATTCACCAGCTACGTGTACCCAAACTGTTATGGTATGTGCTATGCTACACAATATGATCCTGCGGCAACAGCTGCAGCAGGAACAGCATGGGGCTGGCCCACACAGTCCCCCACCAATGCCAAGGCCTGTACAGGCACAGAGTGACTCGGAGGAGGAACAACCTGAGCCTGCCCCAGTAGGCAGAAGGAGGTGTGCCCAGTATGCCCTGGCCTTGGCAAAGAGGCAACGCATAGCATATGCACTGACACAGTAGGGACCCAGGGAATGACACCTCTCTCTGACTCGCACAGACAGTAAAAGGGATGCCAAACATGACACTACCTGTGCTCAACCATGTATAGGGAGTGTACTTTGTGCATCTGACATAGGCAGCCCTCCAGCATCATCCTCAAGTCTGGCACAACCTCAAGGTAAGTCAATCAACCTATCAATTGCCAAATGGAGTAGAATGTGTTGTTACCTGTAGCTATGGTATGGATGTGAGCATGCAAGGGAATTGGGTGTCTGAATGTTATGGTAGCAGACAGTAGACACCCATAGTGGTGCCATGACATCTGTAACACATACTGGAGTCACCATAGTAGCCAGTACTACACAGGATGACAAAACCCACTGCAGGAAATGGGCTGAGTGACATGTGTGTCCATAAGACCCACACATGCCAATCAGGAAGGTTCACATACCCAACAACAGTCTCAGCCAGCAGGACAGGTGTAGACAAATACAAACAAATGCTGTACTACGGCCTCTGAATGAGCCCTATGGGTAACCCCTCCCCCAGGCCTACACAGACAGACTACAGCAGGTCAGGCAGTTGGATGTAAGTTGTGAAGGTTAGGAAGTCAGAAGCTAATATGTAGGAAATTAAAGCTAAGATCTGTAGTACACTGCTATGCCTCTAGCCAGCATGATAGGTAAGACTACAGACTGAAATGGAGTACCTGACATACCAGTACAGTACTAGCAAATGTGTACAAGTGTCAGGTGTGCCCCCCATCCTACATACACTTATAGTAACAGTCAGGTGTGCCCCCCCCACTCCTGTGTAGAAATGTAGAAACAGCCAGGTGTTCCCCCCGCTATGCAGAAATGTAGCAACAGTCAATGCCATATGACTGATGGATACCCTGCAGACACAGCATGCTACCTGTCAGTGTACAACACAAAGGTCAGCACCGCAGTACAAACTACCTGGGCTTGATCTATACATGCAATACAGATAGCCATACTGGGCAAGCTCACACACTTAAACACATGAAGGCCATGTCTGCAAACACCAGTAGACCAGACATATCTGGCAGTCACATTTCTTAGTGCAGACACATGTCAGTATGCATCACTCCTGCTTTTCACACACAGTGGATAGGAATACAGACACATATGTAAGGGCAACACACTATAATAAGCCAAAGGTAGATGGACATAGATGTGTGAAAGAGGGTGACTGTGATAAGGGGCCATCCGGGCCTGTCCCACCCAGCACACAGCCAAAGGGCCTCAAACACATGAGGTGCAGATGTCACTCACTGCAGATACTAGCCACCAGTATCTGTCAGCACGACAGACTATGTGTTGCACGTGCCAGCTGTGCAACATGACTGTAAAAGGAAGTAGTCACCTAGTAGCTGTATACACATACCTGTGACATATGACCCCATGTGTGCCTGCATGTGGCATGTCAACCCCTACATGAATGGGTTAAGGCCCATGCACACACTGCCCTCCCCATAGCAGTATTATGACAAGCCTGCTGAGGTCATCCAATGTGAAATATACCTCTGGGAGAGCTGTAGCTCAGTAATCTCCATGGTGCATCCCATAACTGCATACTGCTGTAGTGATAAACTAGTTAGGTAGTAGTTCTAACCCCAGTCTTGGCAATTGTGTGAGTGTGTGCTTGTGTATGTGTCTGTCTGTCTCTGATTGTGTAGAAAGAAATGCTTTTTAGGCTACTTACACTACGTACAATTCATATACTCAACCTTGCCAAGGCTGCTGATGTCACTCACCTAGAATTACACCTCTGGGAAAACCATAGCCCAGTAATCTCCGTAGCATGTCCTGTAACTGTGTACTGTTGTAGTGTGATAAAGTAGTTAGGTAGGTGTTCTAACCCCAGAACTGACAACTGTGTGTGTGTATTTGTGTGTGAATCGGTGTGTGTGTGTGCATCTGACTGAGTAGAGAGCAATGCTTTTTACGCTACTCACACTCCATAAAATTCATATACCCAACTTTGGCAAGGCTGCTGATGTCACTCACCTAGAAATACACCTCTGGGAAGATTATAGCCCAGTAATCTCCCTAGTGCATCGTGTAACTGCGTACTGTTGTAGTGTGATAAAGTAGTTAGATAGGTGTTCTAACCCCAGACTTGGCAACTGTGTTTGTTTGTGTGTCTGACTGAATAGAGAGCAATGCTTTTCAGGCTACTCACACTTCGTACAATTCATATACTCAACTTTGGCAATGCTGCTGATGTCACTCACCTAGAAATACACCTCTGGGAAGGTTATACCCGGTAATCCCCATAATGCATCTTGTAACTGCATACTGCTGTGGTATGAGAAAGTAGTTAGATAGGTGATCTGGCAACTATGTATGCGTGTGTGTGTGTGTGTGTGTGTGTGTGTGTGTGTGTGTGTGTGTGTGTGTGTGTGCGTGTGTGTGTGTGACTGAGTAGAGAGCAGTGCTTTTTAGGTTACTCACACTCTGTACAATTTGTATACTCACCTTTGGCAAGGCTGCTGATGTCACTCACCTAGAAATACACCTCTGGGATTGTCATATAACAGTAATCTCTGCAGAGCTACCTGTAACTGCATACTGCTGTAGTGTGATGAAGTAATTAGATAGGTGTTCTAACCCCAGACCTGGCAACTGTGTTTGTGTGTGAATCTGTGTGTGTCTGACTGAGTAGAGAGCAATGCTTTTTAGGCTACTCACACTCCGTACAATTCATATACTCAACATTGGCAAGGCTGCTGATGTCATCCACCTAGAAATACACCTCTGGGAAGGTTGTAGCTTAGTAATCTCTGTAGCGCGTCCTGTAACTACCTACTGCTGTAGTGTGATTTAGAACTGTGGTAGGGTTCCATCTCCACCCATGGCAGTTCTGGATGTTTTGTGTGTGTTCCAATGTCTGTGTATGGAGCAATGCATTATAGGCTACTCACTCGCAGTACATTTCAAATGCCCTTCTTTGGCAATCCTGCTGATGTCATTCATTGTGAAATACAACATTGTGGAAAAAGCTCTGCAGTAATCCCTGTGGTGTGACCTATAACTGCTTCATGCTGTAGTGTGATATAGACCTCGGTCAGGGGTTCCATGCCCACACATGTCAGTTTTGGATGTTTTGTGTGTGTCGCACTGTCTGTATAGGGAACAATGCATATTAGGATAGTCACTTGCAGTACAGTTGACATGCCCTTCTTTGGTAAGCCTGCTGATGTCATACATTCTGAAATACACCTTTGGGGAAGGGTTCTTCTAGTAATGACTGTGATGCGTCCTATAACAGCTCCATGCTGTAGTATGATATAGCCCTCGGTCAGGGGTTCCATACACACATATGTCAGTTGTGGATGTTTTGTGTGTGTCTCACTGTCTGTGTAGGGAGCAATGCATTTTAGGCTAGTCACTCGCAGTACAGTTGACATGCCCTTCTTTGGTAATCCTGCTGATGTCATTCATTGTGAAATACACCTTTGGGGAAGAAGTACTTCAGTGGTACATACTATAACTGTGTAGTGTTGTAATGTAATAAACTAGTTAGGTAGGGGTTCAACTCCCAGACATGACAGGTGTGTGTGTAATTTGTATCCTGTGTAGAGGTAGGTGTGAGTGTGTGACACCTGTGGGCAATGTGGAGGGGGTTTTGCTTATGTCTTTTATGTTGGCCCTACTATATATCACAGAGTCAACCATACAGGGATAACAGATGTAAAGTAGCTGAGAGGCTATGGTGCAAATCCATACCCATACATGTGACATCAAGGTCAGCCAATCACAGTTAGCAACCCCACTATTACCCAGAGCACACACTCAACCCATGTGTCATACTCACACACATGCCTAGGCAGCAGCCAATATGTGGGTAGTACACTGCATATTGGCCACTGATAATAACTATGCAGAGATAGCAGTGGGCTACAGAGAGCATGTCACCCTGGCCATCTGTCCAATATGCATGTACATGCAGACAGTGCACCTCCACCATGTTCCCCAATGGACTCCTGCACCACCTGTGGTGCCTTCACATCTGACTCACAATGGACATGCCATGCCTGACAACATGCCCTCCATGGACAGATGACACTGACATCAGGGAATGCTGTTAGCATGCTATCAATGTGGGTGCAGGGTAAACTTGCTGCCCATTACCAGTTCCTGCCACAGGTGGGCAATACTGGCATATGTGATGATAATCTGTGTTCACAACATGGGCCAGACACCCCAGGTACAGTAGCACATGTCATTGTACATGCATGTGGGAGGTGTGCACATCCCAGACACCATCCATGTCATGGACTAAGGAACACATACATGGCAAGTGATGCACAGCATTGGCCACACACAATAGTCACCCAGGTGACTGGATGGGGGATGCAATACCCACCCGTGTGGGCAATGGCAGACAATACTGGCCTGAGCCACAATGCAGACCATTGTCATGTGGCCTGATGCCAAGGTATACCCATCGCCTACCCTTGTACAGCCTGGCTGGCACGGTTGACCACCACACACCCGTGCAGACATGCACCCATGCATGTCAGAACTGGCACCCTCTGTGTTTGTGTGTGTGTTGTATGGTGTGTATGTCCACATCCACACTTACTAAAACCCCCAGGGCATACTGAAACATGCTGTCTGATTTCTGACACCTCCGCATACTCTTTGCCCATATGACCTCCATATGACCCCATGTGGTGCATGTGATACCTGGACATTGATGTGTTGTGGCAATCCCACTAGTGATGAGTTGCACTCCTGGCCCTGCTAAGTGTGTCAATGTGTGTGCTTCCCTGTGTGAGTGTGCCTGTGTTGATGCTGGCACCTGTTCATGCAGACAGGCACGCGTACATCACCTACCGTATATCTACCGTATCCCAGTTGCAGATGTCACTCACCATCTCATAAATGTTCTGAGTGCTCCACAGCAGGTATCCCATGTGGCGCATCCAATAACTGCATTGAACTGTGATAGCACTACATAGTTGTCGGGGGTTTGATACTCTGTGCTGGTAGGTGTGTGACACAAACATGCCTCAGTTTTACTCTCCCACCCCTCCCTGACATGTATTTGCCTCTGTCTGCCTCCCCCACCCCCTCTCTGGTGGATGCGGAGGCCTACACCTGCTTTGCTTAGGCAGCAGCATGTGTAATTTAAGTGATGCTCATGATCAGCTGATGGCCTCTGCACAAATTGCAGCCCTCCCCTAGCAGACTGAATGTGGAACAGCTGTGTTAACATTCCCATAGCCAAATGCATGGAAACACACTCCAGTACCTAGGAACATCATGGTGATGTTGGCCCTTTTCAGTCACTGTGAGCAGGAACTAGATCTGCTGTTTGGCAAACAGCATCTCAGATGGATTGGGGATTTACCTCTAACAACATACACTGTGGAAACATGGCAACAAACAGGAGGGGGATGTGCCTGTCCTGACTACAGACTGTAAGTGCTGCTATACTGCATTTGGAGTAATGCTGGTTTAACAATGTTTGTCTGGATATGCCTGTCATACATGTTGCAATACCTGCCATATCAGTTCCATGTATATAAAGGAACCCCCATCTGCAGGGTCATCTGCAGACTGGGCAGTGTTGTGCCTTTGGTTTCATGTGTTAGCCACGGTGCATCTATCTGTGGAATGCAGAAGGTAGTGTGAGGACTGCAGTCTGTAGATGGTGAAGGCCGTGACAGTTACTGACTTCATATCCCTCATAGGACATATGTTGCAACAAACCCCGTTACAATGGTAAATGTATGAGGTTATCACAGCAACATATCTATACTGGCCCTGTGTATGTGCTGTCAGCCACACCTCTGTCAACTGTTGTACATATGTCGTGCATGAAGTGGTGCATATGTGCTGTACATCATAAACAGTGTCATCATATCTGATAACATGCCAGTGATATATCAGATTGCTACACATGTCATGTACAGTAGGGGTCATATAACATGACATAACCTGGACATTCTGTGGATGTTTGTACAGTACTGAGGTCTGTGTAGTGGTGGGGAATGTTGGCAGTGTGTATTGTTAATATGTACATTAGCCTGTGTACAGACTGTGGTAGATGTCATTGTTCTAGCTCCCCTTCTATGTGATGTTACATGCTGCCCCACTGTATGGCACCGTTTTGCCGTACACTTTTGTAGGGCCATACACACACATGTCCCATACCACAGACAGCCATCAGACCAAAGTGTGTAGCAGCCCAGTATATGTAGGGTCATTCTGTGAGTGGCACATATGAGAATGGTGTAGAACAGATAGTCCATATACTGTAATAATATGCTAGCTTACCATATGTGGCTGTGGCTGTGTTCACATTGGTTGTGGTTATGCACTTTCACACAGGTGTATCTTACCCTGTGTTGTGACATGGCTGTTGAGCCTGCTATATATGCAGGTACATGTGCATTCCCCCATACGAGATGTAGGCCAGTGTTGAGCCAGTCAGCCTGTAGCCTGCACAGTGCATCGTTACATGCCTAGCAGCCTAGTGTACTTACCCAGTGAGATGCCATGTGCAGATACTTGCCAGATGTACAGCTGCTGAGCCTCCCTTACAAGTCATGTATGTCAGACAGAGCAGTGGGATGCTGTACAGATGTATGTCAATATCTAGTGGGTAGTATGTGGCCATGGCACCCCTGTACCATCAGTCATTATGTGTCAGGCCAGACAGGAGTGTGTGAATCCAGAACCTATGGTGGCAAATGTATACCAGTCGTTATGTGTTATACCGTACATGGCTGTCAACATCCACATTGTCAGGCCTGGTACACATGTTGTGCACTAAGGGATTATGTGTAAACATCTGGACTGTACAGGGTGTGTCTGAAGTTCCACATATATTGGCCAATATCTCTGCTGCAGTCCACAGGAGCATTATATTCTAGCGGTGGCACTTTACAATGATTTCCTTAGGATGTCTGTCAGTAGGCAATGGCACACATGTTATAAGCAGATGTCACCTTCCACACACACCATGTCTGTGAAGACAATCCCAGTGACAGTACCAGTAGTCTAGTAATATACCTGCTATACATACCTGACATCCCCCTTGCACTACGACTTTGGGACTATAGGGGCTGGGGTAGGGCTACACTCCTAGTCCAGGAAATATGGTGGAAATATATGTACATATACTTATCCAGATAGCCATATATATATATATAATTACACATGTGTACTACTTCCAATTACCACTGTCATGGCAACCACCCACTATAAATCCCTACCGTATGTGGGTGTGGTCCCATTACATATCTTGTGTGATGGACATCCTTCCTGTGTGTGGGCATCAGTGTTACAGACAGCCAGTAGCAATACCTCTTACAGGAGAACCTGCACACTCAGAGTGGCCACATATTTGTAGGAGGATCAGGAACTATGGACAGACTGTGAGTAGAGTTGCTTTGCATAGTACTGGTGTTACAGAGTGTGTGTGTGTACATACTAGTGTACCTTGGAATGCAGTCTGTCTGCATAGCTCACTACTGTGGGCCTATCCTCTTGCTGGACAGAGGTATGCCTATCATGTGTTGTCCATCCACCACACAGGTCTTGTGTCAGGTATTACACTGGCAGTGTGTGTCTTGTGTGCTATCAGTACATGGCTACATCCATTTCTGTGTCTAACCTCAATTCCCTGACTAAGGGTATGTTGCAGACTATCCTGTAACACCAGCACCTTGCTTAGTGTATGGCAACAGTGTTCCACATATGTGCCTGTATTCCAGCCTCTGTTCTCCATCTACATACCAAACTTTGCACATATGTCATGCTGTTGGGGGTTGTTCTGTAGTGGGCTGTGAGTATATCACACTGCCATTGCTGCCATTAGTCCACTGCTGTTGTATCCCCACACATACAGTGGGGCTGAGGCCATATATGTGTGGGCATCACCTACACAATACATGTGTGCCCTTATGCACTCCAGAGGCCAGTGTATGTAACAGTGGTATATGGGCCTGTATTATTGTGTGTAGGAGGGGAGCACCATAAATGACCTAGGCTGTTACAAAATGTGGGGGTATCAGGGGTGAGCTGCCACAAGGTATCTGGATGTACAGTACCATATAATTCACCTATATTGACATTACTTACATGAATTGAGGTGCTGCAAGCCTACTGCCTCCTGCCATACAGACTGTTCTGTTTGTCAGTGTTCTTGTGATGGTGTAAGTTATGCCTTGTTATGTACCAGTTACAACCCATGTGATCACAAAACATCTTTACCTCCTACTGAGTTTGTACAGAGTGTAGATAGAGGCTGCTGAACTACACACCTGCAGTACATACTGTTGATTGTTAGGTATCCTGTGGCCCAGTCTGTCTTCACTATTGTATAATTTGAAGGGCCTGGCCTGGACAGCAACAGTTGTGAACCTTTCCAGAATACTGAATTAGTGTAACTGTTTCACAGTTGCAGTACTCTGTTTATATGGTTGTCAGTATCTGAACAGCTATATGACATGGCATATAGAACTGTTATAGTACACAATTAAAGGATTCCCATTTCTGCAAACCTGTGTGTGGTGTCTTTCCTATGACCTTTCTATGGGTATATGTTACAGGCAACGATTGACATTTGTATGGGTAGCCCATACAGTGTCCAGTTATTCAGGTGTTAACAGTAGGCATAGTGGCTGTTCCATATTGTGTGCACCTTTTACATATGTATCACACTGTACATATGTCTGCATGTGTATGTGTAGTCACACATATATATATATATATATATATATATATATATATATATATATATATATATATATATGTATGTATCTGCATATCTGTGTCTGTGTATCTGTATCCTGGGGATGTTGATGGCTTCCACATAGTACATGTCCTATGGGAGGCAGACTGTACTTGGTAGTGTATTGCAGGGTGCACGTGTTTGGCTGTGGGGGGCATGCCCATTCATACAAGACGTATAGTGTGTGGGACCTCTCAACCCCATTAATCGTGCATGTGGACATATGTGTATTTGTTAATCTGCCATTGCTATCTACAGATGCATGGCTATATATATATATATATATATATATATATATATATATATATATATATATATATCTGCTAACATATATATAACTATGTCCGTATATACTTACATAGATATATATATCTGCATACACATATGTAACTGTGTATATGTAGACATATAGGTGTAGACACATATATGTGTTGATTTAGGCATATGCATGTATATATGTGCATATATATTGATATATATGTATATCGTTTTAGAAATTAAAATATATATATATATATTTACATATCTAGATAGTAGTGATTTACCTCTAAGCCATCTCAGATGTACATAGCCCTGCTGTATTCACAAACATATCATCCAGCCCAGTCATTCAACAGTACAGAGAATGTATTCCAACATATAGTTGTATGTGTGTGTGAAAATATATTAATGTCTAAACAGATACAACATATTGATATATATATATATATATATATATATATATATATATATAGATATATATATATATATATATATATATATATATATATATATATATATATATATATATATATACACACATATATGTCAGCAGATATTTATATCTATATATAGGTATATATGGACATACATCTGTAGTTAAAGTGGGAACATAGTAGAAACATATATGGCAACATGCACTATTAATGGGGTAGACAGTTACAAACAACATATGTCATGCACGAATAGGTATCCACCCCTCACAGCCAAACACATCTGCCCTGCAATACACTACCAACTGTTGCAGATCCCATAAACAGGACCTTACATGATAAGGGCACAAGATGTTAATAGTACTCCATCCCACCTGTATGATGTCAGGCTGGTATCAGTAACATATCATGCAGTAGTCAGGCTCATAATGACTCCCATTTTGCAGTCATCTGTTACCTTTGTTAGCCAGAGTCCCGTACTGTTGGTCTGTACTTCAGAGATTTGGATGCCAAATGACAGTGGTCCCAGGAATGAATTCTGAGGTACTCCACTTGTCACTTGTCTGGGGATGGATTTGGAG
This sequence comes from Protopterus annectens, assembly GCF_019279795.1. NCBI lineage: Eukaryota > Metazoa > Chordata > Ceratodontiformes > Protopteridae > Protopterus > Protopterus annectens. The sequence goes on from NC_056743.1 coordinate 693,050,793, forward strand.
TCAGTTACACCTACAGTTTGGGTTCTGTCAGTAAGCCATGTGGCAAATCATTGAGTGGCATAGGGATGTATGACTGGATTAGTATGTTAATCTATGTTTCCAGACTGGGGCATGGTGTTGAAGGGCATGGTGAGGTCCACATGAGCTTTGTGGACTGCCTTACCCTCTTCAACAGCTATGTAGACTGAGTCAAAGCAGTAAATTAGTTTCAGGAGACAAGCCTGGCCATCCATGAGCCCATTCTGTGTGGGGCCCAGTGTTTGGAGGTTGCCAATGTCTGCGTTCAAAACATCCCTGATAATGCATTCCATGGCCATGCAGATCAGGCTTGTCAGACTGATGTGATGGTAGTTCCAGGGATTCAGTGTGGATCCCCCCTTGTGGAGTGGGATGACTGCAGCTGTGCACCACTCAGCGGGCACCAGGTCTGGTGCGAGGCTATGATTACACATGACAGTTAGGTGAGTTGCCATTTCATTTTGTAGTTCATGTAGTACACTGCCCAGGATGTCATCTGGTCCCATGGATGCTGTATTCTTAGCTGCGGATAGTGCAGTTTCTGCCTATGTGGCCATGATTACTGGGCAATAGAACACTTTTCGTATTGACATGTGCCCTTTTGGGGGTGAGAGGGAGTGAGTGTGGCACTAATTCAATCTGTCAGGATATTGGCACAATCCGTGGGAGCAGTCTATGTAATGCCATTCTGTTGTAGCTCAGAGCACTTCTGAGCATTGCCAGTTAGATTCTGGACATAACTATAGAATGCTGTGTGGTTGCCTGTGGAATCTGTGGCGTTTTTAGTTACATAACCAGCTTTGGAGGATTCCATGAGGGATCTCAACATCTTACTGGGCCTGGTAAGGGAGTTGCTTGCATCCTTGGATTATTCTTTTTTCTACAACAGTGTCTACCTTCTGTTGTATACCCTGTTAATGGCAGGAGGCCACCAGACTGGCTTGCTTATTTGGGAGGAGAGCATGGTGGTTCTATGTGGGATGTCAGGAATTATGCACAAGTGGATGTGCTCATACAGTGCCTTAGTGCAGGATTCATCAGTAGAACTGTCAGCTTCTGTCTTCATGGGTGTCACAAACATTGTCACTTCTGCCTTGAGTAGCTTGAAGTTGGCTTTGGAGAGGTCTTTTGTGGATAACTGTATATACATTCCTTTCACATGTTCAGTTTGATTAGCTTATGTTGGGTTTACTTTGGTGAAACCTCAGTCCCATGTACTGTTGTGATGGCTTAGTGGTTAGTTACTGTGACTATAGTATACAGGATCCTGGGTTCATGATCTGCAAAGGCAGGTTATTTTGGTCTGGCCAGAACAGCGGTTAATTCATACAGACTAAGTAGGGCAATTTAGGTTAGTCGTCACACTCAATACAATTCAAATGCCCTACTTTTGCAATCCTGCTGATGTCAAGCACTGTGAAGTACACCTTTGGGGAGGGAGTTTTCCAGTAATCTCTGTGGTGTGTGCTATAACAGTGTACTGCTGTAGTGTGATATAGAACTCTGGTAGGGGTTCTAGTCTTATACATGGGAGTTGTGGATGCTTTTGTGTCTGTTACTATGCCTGTGTAGAGAGCAATGCATGTTTGGCCAGTCACACTCACTACAATTCATTTGCCCTACTTTGGCAATCCTGCTGATGTCACTCACTGTGAAATAAACCTTTGGGAAAAGACTACTCCAGTAATCTCTGTGGTGTGTTCTTTAATTGCATAGTGCTGTAGTGTAATAACTAGTTAGGTAAGTGTTCTAATCACAGATCTGACAGGTGTGTATGTCTAATTGTGTCAATGTTTGTAGTTTATGACCTGTGTGGAGATGGTTGTGAGTGTGTGACAACTGCACTCAATGTTGAGTGGGTTTTTACATTTCTTATATGGTGCCCCTAGCATAAATCACAATATCCACTTTGCAGGGATAACAGATGTGATATCAGCACATAGTCAGTCAGGAGTTCAATACCCTGGACTGGTAGGTGTGTGACACAAACATGCTTACCTTTTACTCCCCCAACCCACCCTGACTTATCTTTGCCTCTGTCTGCCTCTCTCACTCCCTCTCTGGTGGATGCGGAGATTTACACCTGCTTTGCTTAGGCAGCGGCATGTGAATTGTCAGTGATGCTCATGATCAGCTGATGGCCTCTGCATGGATTACAGCCCTCCTCTAGCTGACTGCATGTGGAACAGCTGTGGTAACATTCCCATTGCCAATTGCATGAAACACACTCCAATATCTAGGAACATCATGTTGGTGTTGGGCCTTTTCATTCACTGTGAGCAGGAACTGGATCTGTTGTTTGGCAAACAGCATCACAGATGGATTGGGGACTTACCTCTGACAACATACACTGTGGAAACAGGCCAACACACAGGAGGGGGATGTGCCTGTATTGACTACAGTCTGTAAGTGCTGCTATACTGCAGTTGGGGTAATATTGGTTTAACAGGGTGTGTGTGGATATGGCTGTCCTACATGTTTTACTACTTGTCATGTCAGTGCTATGTTTATGAGGAATCCCATCTATAGGGTCATTTGCATACTGGGCAGTGTGTGGTGCCTTGTGTTCCTTGTGTTACCCACAGAGCACCTATCTCTCAACTGCAGAAGGTAGTGTGAGGATTGCAGTCAGTAGATGGTGACAGCTGGGAGAGTTACTGATGTCATACCCCTTATGTTGCATCAAACCCTGTTATGACAGGAAACGTATGAGGTTATCACAGCGACATGTCAATATTGGCCCTGTGTTTGTGCCTCCAGCCACATCTCTGTCAACCTTTGCACATATGTCATGCAGTAGGGGGTGCACATGTTTTGTACACCATATTCATTGACAGCATATCTGATAACAAGCCAGTGAGATATCAGACTGCTACACATGTTATGTACAGTAGGGGTTATGTTTGAGGACATAGCCTGGGCATTCTGTGGTTGTGTGTACAGTACTGAGGTATGTGTAAGTCTGGTAATTGTCGACAGTGTGTGTATAGTGCATATGTACCTTGGCCTGTGCAGAGACTGTGGTAGATGTCATTGTTCTTGGTCCTGTTCTATCTGTTGTTACATGCTGCTCCACTGTATGTCGCCCTATCAGCTCACATGTTTGTATGGGCAAACACACACATGTCTCTAACCACAGACAGCCATTGGACCACACTGTGTAGTGGCCCAGTATATGTAGGGTTGTTGTATGAGTGACTCATATGAGGATGGTGTACATCAGATAGTCCATATACTGTAATAGTATGCTAGTTTACCATATGTGGCAGTGGCTGTGTTCACATTGGTTGTGGTTATGCATTTTCACACAGGTGTCTGTTACTCTGTGATGTGACATGCCTGTAGAGCCTGCTATCTATGCAGGTACATGTGTATTCCCACATAGGAGATGTAGCCCAATGTTGAGTCAGTCTGCCTGTAACCTGCCCTGTGCTTTGTTACATGCCTAGCAGCTTACTGTACTTATCCAGTGAGATGTCATGTCCAGATACTTGCCAGATGTACTGCTGCTGGGCCAACATAACAGACATGTATGTCAGACAAAGCAGTGTGATGCTGTTCAGATGTATGTCACTAACTAGTGGGTAGTATGTGGCCATGGCACCTCTGTACCAGTGATTATTACGTGTCAGGACAGACAGGGGTGTATGAATGCATAACCTATGGGGGCAAATGTATACCAGTATGTACGTGTTATACCCATCTACATGGCTCTTAACATCCACATCGACAGGCCTGGTCCACATGTCTTGCATGAAGGGTTCATAGGTTCATAGGTTCATAGGTTCATACTAGGCTATCTGCCCGAGGGCATTTACAAGCCTAGCCCATAGTTTTGTGGCTTACGCCACCCCTTTAGTATGGGGAACTATACCCATTATTTTGCTGTGCCTCTGTCGAGCAGTGACACTGAGGTAATCCCTGGGGTATATCTGCGATCTCCCATCCATTGGTCAAGATTTCTCTTGAACAAGGCCAGCGAGGTGCTCTGCCTCACATATACCGGGATTTTATTCCACAGCATAGGGAGTCTTTGGGTGATGAATCTATCCCTCCAGCACGCCCTATTAATAGCGTGTCAAGGTTTAAGTCTCCGCCCTTGTGGCTCTGATGGATCTAGATTTTTTGAGGTGAAGCATATTCATCAAATCTGGGTTTGACATGGCCTTGTATGTTAGGCAAAGGTCACCTCTGAGCAAGCGGTAAGCGACTGAATAGAGCTGGAGTTCTTTCAGTCGGGCAGCATAGGACAGATGTTTGAGACCCTTTATCCTTTTGGTGAGGAACTTTTGTGGCCTCTCCAGCTGCTGCAAATGTCGGGTCAGATACATTCCGAATGGGGCATTGTACTCAATCATTGGTCTGATGAGTGATAAGTATAGGGAGACTATGACCTCCCTTGATCTAGATGAGAATCCTTCATGATAAGGTGGGCAATGTAGAAGGTCTTCCTAACTACTTTAGCTACATGGGTGTCGAATGACAGACTACTATCAACCTGGGTCCCCAGGTCCCTGATAACTTCTTCTGTGCTCAGTGGATTGCCACCTATTTGGTAGCTAGGAGTAACCTTGTTTTTCCCGAAGGGTATGACTATGCATTTTTTGGCATTTAACTTTAGGCCATGGCTCTGGCACCAGTTATCCGTTTCTGTGAGACCCTTCTGAAGGATATCTGTGTCAGATGTGTTTTCTACTATGGCTCCCAGTTTGCAGTCATCTGCAAACTTTGTCAGCCATAACCCTCCTGTGTTTGCTTGTACTTGGAAAAGTAGATGCCAAACAAGAGTGGGCCCAGGACTGAGCCCTGTGGTACACCACTTGTGACAGGCTTTGAGTCTGACATGGCGCCAGCAACTCTGACCCTGTGGGTTCTGTCACTCAGCCAGTTTGCAACCCATCTTGTGATGTATGGGTTAACATTTAAGCTGATGAGTTTTTCAATGATACCCGAGTGGGGTATTGTATCAAGGCCTTCGCCAGATCGAGGTAGGCTGTATGGACTGCCTTTCCTCATCAATGGCTTTGGTGACTGTTTCAAAAGTCAACCAAGTTTAGAAGGCATGATCTGCCTTTGACAAAGCCAAACTGGGATGGATCCAAAGTCTGCAAATTCCCTATGTCTTTATTTATGAGGTCCATTATGATCCTCTCCATGGCTTTGCAGATAAGGCTTGTCAAGCTAATGGGCGGTAATTTCCAGGGTCGGTGGAAGCACCGCCTTTGTGAAGTGGGACCACAGTTGCAGTGCGCCACTCCTGGGGTATCCAGAGGTAAGACTATGATTAAACAGCTGTCCTAGCTGTGGGTTTAATTCCTCGTTGAGTTCGTGGAGCACACAGCCGGGGACACCATCAGGTCCCATGGATGCTGTGTTTTTTGCTTTGAGGAGCAGTTCTCACTTGGGCGTTGGAGATGTTTGGGGGCTGCAATCGCTTGGTATAGATATCTCCTTTGGGGAGGGGGGGAGAAGTTTGCACTGAACCTGTCAGCCAGTATGTTGGCAATGTCTGTAGGATCAGTAATCTTCACATCATTTTGAACTAATTCTGAGCATATCTGTGAGTTTCCTCCTAGGTTTCTAACATAGCTAAAGAAGGCCTTATGATTGTCTTTTGAGTCTTTAGCTATTTTTCTCTCAAAATTTGCTTTGGATGATTTTATGAGAGCTCTTAGTTTTTTACTTATAGTGATCAAGGGTGTCTTACCTTTTAAGGATTTTGCTCTATCTTGTAGTAGCTTCCTCCTTTTGTTGTAGAGTTTGTTTATGGCTGGGGTCCACCAGACTGGACACTTGCCTTTGGTACAAAGAGTCTTTGTTTTGCTTGGGATTGCCTTATCCATGCAGTCCTGCAGGTGCTGGCAGAAGGCATTTGTAAGTGATTCAGCGGCTTGAGTACTGTTTTCCGCCAGCTCGGGGGCCTTAAAGGAGACCACACTAGTCTTTAAAAGTGTGAAGTCGGCTTTCGAGAAGTTCTTTACTGTGGTCTTCTTTATTTCAGGTGGGGGTGGGATGAGGACCTCCAGCGAGATTAGTTTGTGATCTGATCTCACCAGTGAGGGTATACTTCGGTGTTGAACATTGTGCTCCCATGTTCGTGATGATGAGATCAAGTATGTTTTCTCCTCTTGTGGGGATGGTGACTAGTTGTTCCATGGCATTTGAGTTTATGAATTCCAGGAACTTTTGGGCTAGGGTGTTTGGGCTTGAGTAGTGTTCCCAGTCTTTATTAGGGTAATTGAAGTCACCTAGTATGATGGTGTTTGGTGATACATTTATCCTCTAGTGTTTTCAGGAAGGCCATGTGAGGTTCCTGAGTTTGTGAGGGTGGCCTGTAACATGCTACAATTTGCAGAGCAGTCTTGCCTATGGTTAATTGCACCTGGATGGTCTCCGATGCATCGTGCATTGCCACCAGTCTTGAGGTGTGGGTGTCCTTGATGAATATGGATACCCCCTTTCTTGGTATTGTCCGGATTTTGGGGCCGGAACGCATGATAAGAGGTAAAACCTGATAGTGCTGGGGTGCTCTCAGGAGCCTTGAACCAGGTTTCTGTCACTGCACAGACATCGATGTTCTCCATACTGAGAAGGGCCTCGAGTGCGTGCATTTTGAGATTTAGACTTCTGGCATTGAGCAGCATTACCCTTAGTTTTTTCCTTTTTGTGTTCTAGGGTGGTAGGTTTAGAATTTGAGCCTTGCCTAAAAAGGCACTATGGGGTGGCAAGAGCCTTTGCCAATATCCGAATCCCAGGGGTGACAGGTGCAAGCCGTCCCTTCTGCAGCGTGGCTTGTCCAGCATGTCATCCCAGGCAGACAGACATTGGATCCCCTTTGAATGACACCAGAGTTTAAGCCAATTGTTAAAGCTGATCATCTTATCTCTGTATTGTGGCATCATTCTTGGTGAAGGTAGGATACTGCTCAAGGTCAGGGTCATACCTGCCTGCTACATAATCAGAGAGCTCCTCAATGTCTCTTTTCATGTAGTCCAAGGAGAGTCGCCTCAGGTCGTTTACACCAGCGTGGACAATGACTGAGTCGTATTTGTACCTGCTGTTGAGAGACCTGAGTGCTTGCGTTATGTGGCGGATTCTAGCGCCCGACAGGCAGCTTACTGTGACCTTCTCCTTACTCGGTCTGGTGAGCAGGACGTCAGTGTGTCTGACTATGGAGTCACCAATGACTAGTGTGTCTGGCATTGTGTTTGGCCTTAAGGGCTGTGACTGTTTGACACTCTGACTGTGAGGTCTATGTGTTGCAGGTGTTGTGTTCTGAGGTGGTGGTTGTTTGGGTGTCTGCTTTGGTGGCCTCTGCTGTTTTGGTAGATTTTTGATCAGAGCCGCCGAGTATGTCTTTGTGTGTTTATGTGTATGATTTGAGGTTGTGATGGTACTATGTGAGACTGGGTCTATAGTGTGTGTGGTAACCTTCTCCTCCTGACTGGTCTTGCCAGTCCTATGTTGAAGAGCTCAGCCTCCAGTTTGGTATAGTTGCATCTCTGCATGTATTTGTGTTTTGTGGGAGGAGAGGGTTGTCTGTGTACATGAGGCAATTGTAACATTGCCTCAATATTCCCAGGTTCACCAGCTAAGCAGGAGAGGACACTAGCAACTGATCCCTCGACATGCTAGAAGGACTAGACAAAAAACTTTAAAAGAGATTCGGGGACGTGGGTGACCGAGAAATGGGGTTTGCCTTTTGGGTGCTATCTATAAAAGTGCCGTATCAAGGTAATAAGTACTGTAGGAGCAAGTGCTAGGTTTAACAGATAGAGAAAAGTCTACTTGGAGTCAAGTAGAGATGAATTTTTAGGTATTAGAGAAAGTGCTAGTAACAGGGATGCTTAAAGGTAAGATTGAAAAGCATGCACTCTGCAGTGTGCACTAGAGAAGTTAGATATGAAAGTAGGTAACTTGAGTTTTACCTGTTTAAAAAGTTAAGGTTTAGTGGAGAGTTACTATTTTTAAAACAGCAAGATGGACTAAAAGGGGTGGTTACTTTTGTATTTTGGTACTATGAAATACTGTAGGATGGCCAATAAATTTAAATAATTGAAGGGTGGGATTTCAAAAGTGATGGTTTTGTGATTACTCACATAAGCCAGTGAAAGTAGAGAGAAATGAGATATATGGTCAGATTAACATAAGAGGCGGGCAACTAGAAAGACAGTGGTATTTAACAAGACAACTTAAATGGGTGGGAGGGAGGGAAAAATTATGCCTGACTCCAGAACAGAGAGAGCTGTGGTCTCTTTTGAAGTTTTAATATGCTATTAAAACAGAATGCAAGCAAAACACAAGGTAAAGAAAACAAACTACAGTATTCAAAATATAGAAAGGCAATACAGAAATACAAAAAATAACAGCAAACTAACCTTTCCTTCACAGCAAAGTGTAGCAGAGTCTGGATGAGCCTTTCTGGTAAAGCTCTGAAATGTTTTAGTTTACTCCTTAAATAGAAATTTTAGTTCCTAGCTCCACCCCCTCTGTTAACAAGTGATTAACCTTAAGTGACCTCTTCTGTGTACACCCCTGGACTGACCAGAGTGTGTCAGACTTCCCACATATATTGGCGATATCGCAGCTGTTGTCCACAGGGGTGTTACTGTGCTAGCAGTGGAAGTGTACTATGATGACAATTAGGATGTCTGTAAGTTGCCAATGGCACACGTTAACAGCAGATGTGGCCTCCCACACACATCATTTCTGTGAAGACAATCCCTATTACAGTAGCAATGGTCTACCAATATATCTGCAATACATACGTGACATTCCCTTGCACTGAGAGGTCGGGACTATTGGGGCTGAGGTAGGGCTCCACTCCATGTGCAGGACATATGGTGAACATATATGTACATATAATTAGACATATATCCATATCGATATATACACATATACATATCTTGCTTACTGCATGACAACAGTTTTACACATATGTGCCTGTGTTCCAGCCTCTGTCCTCCATCTACATACTAGGCTTTGCACAGATGATATGCTGTGAGCGGCTGTTATGTAGTAGGCTGTGTGTATGTCATGCTGTCATTCCTGCCATCACTCCACTGCTGTTGTGTCCCCCACACAAACTGGAGGGTTGGGGCCATATATGTGTGGGCTTCACCTACACAATACATGTGTGCCCTAATGCAGTCCAGAGGCCAGTGTATGTAACAGTGGTATATGGCCCAGTATTAGTGAGTGTAGGGGGGGCACCATGACTAACCTAGGCTGTTACAACATGTGTGGTTATCTGGGGTAAGACTGCCTTAAGGTATCTGGATGTACATTACCATACAATCCACCTTGGGTACATGCAGGCCTACTGCCTTCTGCCATACGGAATGTTCTGTTTGTCAGTGTGATTGTGATGGTGTCAGGTATGCCTTGTTTTGTAACAGATACATCCCGTTGTGTCAACTGGGGTCTGTACCCCCTAAGGATTGTGTACAGAGTGTAGATAGAGGATGCTGACCTATACATCTGCATTACGTACTGTTGATTGTCTGGTATGCTATGGCCCAGTCTGTCATTACTATTGTACTACTTGAAGGCCTCGGCTTGGACAGCAACATATGTCAACCTTTCCAGACTACTGTCTTAGTATACCTGTTTCACAGTTGCATTACACTGTTCACATGGATGTCAATGTCTAAACAGCTATATGACATGGCATATACAACTGTCGTAGCACACAAATAAAGCTTTCACATTCATTTATGCACACCTGTTTGTGGTGTTGCACCCTTTAATATCTCTGTGGGTATATGTTGCAGGCTATGAATGTCATACGTATGGGTGACTCATACAGTCTGCAGTTGGTTAGGTAATGATTGTAGGGATACTGGCTGCTCCATACTGTGTACATGTACTACATATGTATCTTACTGTACATATCTGTGTGTGTGTATCTGTAGTTACATATATATCTATATATATGTATGGATATATATATATATATATATATATATATATATATATATATATATATATATATATATATATATATATATATATATATATATATACATATATAGACCTGTATCTGCATATATATGTCTGTGTATATGCATCCTAGGGATTGCCATGTTGTATCTGGTCCTGGTTATGGGATCTGCAACACTTGGTACTGTATTACAGGGGGGATGTGCTTGGCTGGGGGGTATACTTATTCGTACCAGACATATATTGTGTGGGACCTCTCAACCCCATTAACGTTGCATGAGGACATATATGTTTTTATTTCCCCATTGTTATCTACAGATGTATGTCCAAATATATCTATATATGTGTGTATATATATATATATATATATATATATATATATATATATATATATATATATATATATCTGCTGACATATATATAAAACCTGCCGTATATATTTAGACATGTAGATGTGGACATATATATCTATAGATGTAGACATTTGCATGTTTATATGTTTATATATATATATATATATATATATATATATATATATATATATATATATATATTTATATATATATATATATATATATATATATATATGTATCAATATGTTGTACCTCTTTAGACATCAATATATTTACTCACACACACACACATACATCTGCATGTTGGAATACATTCTCTGTACTGTTGCATGGCTGGGCTGGATGATATGTTTGTGAATACAGCAAGGATATGTATATCTGAGATGGCTCAGTGGTAAATCAGTTTGGCTATGGAGTGTGGGGTCTTGGGTTTGATCCTAGTAGAGGCTTATTTTGTTGCTAGGCAGAACAAGGGCCACTGGATACGGAATGATTAAGGCACTTTTAAGCAATTGTGAGTGGGTGTGCGCGGGTTTGCTCGATGGTAAGCAGTGCTAACTTTTGGTTACAGTTTCTTACACTCAGTTACCTTCTAGATTGCTTATCCTGTGTAGGCAGTGCTTACCCCCATGCAAACAGGCTGAAACCCACTCACTGCTGCTTAAAAGTGCTTACTCCTGCTTTCTCCTGGGCTAATTTCTTTAAAAGAAAAGAAAAAAGGGGTGATAGGAAAGTGGTGAAAAAGGGGCACAAAGAGAGAAAGACAGTAGGCAAGATAGCTAGAGATGTGCAGGAAGGGTATATGGAAGGTCCATAGCTGTCCATTTCTTCTACAGCAATGGCTGTGCATATGCAATGAATTTGGAGGTACATTTGGACACTCAAACTCCTGAGAGAGGGGTGAGGACAACAATAATATGTTGTGATGCCAATTAGAAAAGTTTACGTGTGTCCAGTGGACACGTGTGCGAAATGGACAGCTATGTATGGGGCGTGATTTTTTTGTGGGAACAGATTGCCCTTTTTTTCTTTTATTTTTAGGTGAGAGTGGGATGTTAGGGAAGGAGAGTAGGTATGCTCAGGGAAGATAGGTTGGGTAGGATGACAGACAAGACAGCATACAGGGGCGGGATATGACATGTGAGGGGAAGACACCTTGGACAGGAACGGGTGTTTGGAAGTCACAAGCCCATGAGCTCACAAATGGATACAGTGGGACTGAGGTCCCCACTCATGGGCAGTCACCACTACACCTTCACAGCCCAGAAGGTGGCTGTGCTGGGGGCTGTGTAGGAGGGGCAGGCTCACCCTCTAATTGCGCCACTCGGCCCTCAAGCTGGCATAGGCAGTCTTGAATCTCCTTATCGAGCTCTCTACGTACCACGGGCCAAACCGTACCATGAGTGACTGGTTCCTGTCTGCTCTCACTCCCAGGGAGGGGCGAGCCCCATCCCCTGCGGCGGTTCCACCCGAAGGTGGTGCAGGGCCAACGGACAAGGAGGTCTCAGGCTGGGCCCCAGATGTGCTGGTGCCCGGTGCCATGGCCAGCTGAGGTAGGACAGGTGGGTCTGCTGGGACCGGCCTTCCCATATGAGCTATGTTGTAGCATGTTTAAGGAAGATATGGGTTAGTAATAGTCAACAGCATTCATTAGTTATAACAGCATGCATAGGTATTCCCATTACCCAGGACACCAGATTTAAAACAGTTGCAGAGCAGGAAGAACATATACATATATGGTACAACAGTGGCCATTACAACAACATGCAGGTTTCACTGATGGCAACAGGCCACCAATATGGGAGTATTTTAACATAGCACATGCAAAGAAACAAATGTGAATATTTATAAACCAGTAGGACATATGTCCCAACAAAATTTAGTGGTGGACACATACCAAATGAGTTGTGTAGACTGGCTATTTTTTTACATATGGTATGGGTGAGAGAGTTCAATAAACAACTAATATTTCCTTGCGTTTTTCACAGGATTCTTAGTCACTGCAGTGATCTGTCCCTTACATGTATTATTACACTACCCAATGGCCTTATATTGTACAGTGGTATGTTTGTAGATTGGTATATACGGGTCCTGTGTCTTACCTGCAGGCTTGAGAAGATGCAGGTGTTAATACAACATGTTTTGAGATTTGCTCTCATACACTTTGGGTGAGATGCTAGAATGACAGGTTTGTTTTCATATACATTCTCTGACTATGTACAAGTCTGATGATCAATTATATGTCATTAACAGCTGCCTACATTTCTTGGGTCATCACACTGATTTGTCAGGGGAACAGGGTACCAGCCAGGTGATATGGGCCATTTATCTGGACATGCAGGGCAGATTGGAACAGTTGAAGGTATGAATATGCATACAACTTTCTATAAGAGCATTCTAGCAAGATATGTACAGTTAAGTGTAAATATGCATACAGCTTTCTCCCTGAACATTCTAACAAAATCTGTACATTTGTGAGGAATGATTATGCATACAACTTACTAGCACTCCTAGTATCGAAACCCCTGCTGTGTGTGTGACAAAAACATTGCAGTTAAGATCACTGTACACTTATGCTATCAGGCAATTGTTGTAAAGCTTTCCAATGTTTTCTGTCTAAGTCTCCCTCAGTTGTACAATATGACTGACCTGTTTGCACTTCCAACATTGTTATACAGAACTTCATACACATTTTATCTGCATACCACAGTGTGGGTAACACTGCTTACTACAACAGTACTATTTAAAAATGCAACAGTACAACAACATATGAAAGCACAGTAAACAGAAGCACTGCAAGGGTTATACCTTTATTCAAAGCATATTACACCTTTATCTATACTGGTACGACAATTTCTAAGGCTCTTATATTTATTTGTTATGACAGTACATGCAGGATAATTACTAACCTGCCTCGCACCTTTGCAGCCTAGCATCATGGGCTTGCTGGTTCACAGCATGCTCATCTGCAGCTGTCAGGGAAATACAGTGATATTTAGCCATGGTAATCCATAATATACACAAGCTAGGCAATTATTAACTACTTAGTAGAAGGAGTACTTACTCAGTTCTGGAGCATTCTGCCTCTGCCTTGCTTCCTGGATCCACTGTTCCAGTACATCCCCCCTCTACCGCTTCAAGTCAGCATGGTGGTGCCTGACCTGCTCACCAGTCTGGGGGATACCTGTGGCTTGGTGAGGTCACGGGCGAGACTGTCCCAGGCCTCCATTTTATACTGTGAGCCCTGGTACTGGCCCTGCAGTAGTCTCTGCTCATGGTGTTTTACCAGGAGCAATACCATGAATTTTGACTCCTGGATGCCCCATTGCTGTGCTCTAAATCAAGTACCTTCACCCACTCCAGCCATTCTGCTTGCAGGAGGATGCTACAACCAGTTATGAGCTGTATTCCCGCCTCTTGGGTTTAAGTAGGGCTGATTTCCCGCACTTTTCCATGATTGGCCGGTTTTGAAAAGGCTAAACTATGGGCACACCTGCTTAATTAAGGTTGGCACTGCTTAAAGATGCATACCTGTGGGCAGATTGTATTGGCTTCCCTACACATTGCTTACACTTATTAAGTTGAGCTGTGCTGAGGTTAGCATTGCTTATTAGTTAATTAGCATTATATTCGCCTTTTGGCACCGATTTATTATTCATTACAGGTTATATATGTGTCTGGTATCCGTGATTCATATGTACATAAACTGTATGGGGTCCTGGGGATTTCTAACCTTTATTACAATAACACCTCAAATCTATGCTTACTGCAGTACTCCAGTTCACATATGTATGGTCTGTGGTGGGTTATAGAACATAACACTGTACATAGATTCAGTTCACATGTTTGATGTGATTTTCCTATGGTGATGATTAGTTTGCTGATAGCTCCTTTATATGTATTGCTATGATGGCTTAGTGGTTAACTACTGTGATTGTGATGTACAGGGTCCTGAGTTCTAGCCTTGCAAAGGCTCTCTATTTTGTTGCTGGGCAGAACACGGGTCGTTGGGTACAGAGCGATTAAGGCACTTTAAAGCAGTTGTAAGAGGGTGTGCGTGAGTTTGTGTGGAGCTAAGCAATGCTAAACTCCGGTTACAGTTTCTTACACTCAGTTAGCTTCTACTTTGCTTAATCTGTGTAGGCAATGCTTACCCCCATGCACACGCACTTAAACATGCTTGCTAGTGCTTATATATGCTTACCACTGCTTATTTATGCTTAAACCTGCTTACTAGTGCCTTATTGATTATGACACTGACACTTCACATGTGCATTTAATGCAGTTCTCCAGTTCACATTTAAAGGTTATTTGGTAGGTTATACAGCAGAAAAATGAGATAAAATGTTCATATACAGATTTCACATGGAAAATGGCATGTGCTGCAGTGGGACTTGAACCGGGAATGCCTGCTCATTAGGCAGATGCTCTGACCACTACACTATTTCTGTGCTGCTTCATTTGCATATATCTTCCTTGTTATCTTCTTCAGCCTTTTAAGCTGCTTTAACCATAGCTAAGCGATGGGCACACCCGTGCACCTACGGTTAGCTGTACTCAGAGTTTAAAAAAAAATAAAGGGCTTTCTTCTTTTTATTTTTATGTCCTGTTGCTATTGTACACATGGGGGACTGTTGGTGGGGATATGCGGACACCTATGAGCGGTCTTGCTCATTTATTTGCACTTTCTGCTGTTCTACTTTGCAGGGGCGTGTTTATTCTGAGAGCTCTGCTCTCAGATATGCCCCCTGCACTCATCCACACTCCGTGTAGGATTAGGAGGTCAGGCAACCTTCATTAATATGCATGGTGCTCTGCTGTCCTCCTCCTAAACTGCTGCTGCCATGCAGGACTAGATTAGTCCTGCACGGAAGATTAGTAAGTCTGGGGGAATGTGTATATTACTTTAAATGAATACATTTTAATGGAATGAATTGAATTTTTATTTTTGGTGCCTAAAATTGTATTTAAAGGCTTAACTGGTTAATTGAAGGCATTCTGATGAAGTCCATGTTGATGTGGATGAAAGCGCTTAATTTTTATTATTTTTTGTTGCATTAAATAGGTGGAATTTTATCCAGTTGGTGTATTTCTTCTGAGGGAACCTGTACTTTATAGCGTTTATTTTTTCTAAGTTTTTTATTTGTGTTGTTTGAACGCTATTTTGTGTGGAGATTGCAGAGCGCTTCAGGGTGGACAGGGACATACTACAAGAACTCAATGAGCTCTGCTGCCGTCAACTCAGACCCAGAGCCAACAGAGGGGAACCCATCCCAGTGGAAACAAAGGTATGTGTAGCCCTTAGGATACTAGCTACAGATACTGTCCAAAGACCAACCGGTGAAATGAGGGGGGTCCTCACAGGCATCAGCATCCAGCATACTACACCAGTTCCTGGATGCCATGCTGCCACTTGCCAGTAAGCACATTTACTCCACACCCCTGGGGAGAGGGCCAGCAGGATGCAACTCTTCTACCATGTAGCACACTATCTCGAGGTACTGGATGCCATAGATTGCATTCATGTACACATCAAGGCATCACCCAGTGAGGAGGGTAGAATCTGTGTCAACCACAGGGGGTATCACTCCATCAACTGCTAGGTCATGTGCAATGTCCAGGGCATTATCATGAATGAGTGTGATGGCATCCCTGGCAGTTATCATGACTCCCATATCTGGCATGCATCACAGCTATACCAGATGTTTGTAAGGAGGGACATCCCATACAGCCATTTACTGGGGGATGCTAGCTATGCACTGGAACCGTGGATGATGACAACCATCAGAAATGCACACACACCCACCAAAGGACACCATAATGAGACACACGCACAAACTAGGAACATCATAGAGCATGTGTTTGGGCTGCTGAAGTCACTGCTCCAGTGGCTTGATATATGTGTTGGAGCCCTGCAGTACTGTGAAACCACAGGTGCACAGGTATTCACAGTATGTGCCATGCTACACAATATGATCCTGTGGAAACAGCTGCAGCAGGATCAGCTAGGAGAATGGATACACGGCCCCCCACCAGTGCCTAGGTCCCCACAGCCACAGCCACAGGGGGACCCAGAGGAGGAACCCCCTGAGGTTGTCTCTGTAGGCAGGCATATGCATGCCCAGTATGCCCAGGCCTTGGTCAAGAGACAACACATAGCACATGCACTGACAACAAAGGGCCTTAGGGACTGACACATTACTCTGACTCGCATACATATAGTAAAAATGATGCCAGCCAGTCCACACAACCTGCACCTAACCATATATTGGCTGTGTAATGCATGCTACTACAGGTCTGTCAACTGCTGCATTTGCAAGGTACGTCACTCTCCTATACATCACTTGTATGGGATACTAGAATATGGTAGCATATATATGGACCTGCCGTATGTATGCATGGGAATATAGTGGTGGACACATACCAAAATGAGTTGTGTAGACTGGCTATTTTTTACATATGGTATGGGTGAGAGAGTTCAATAAACAACTAATATTTCCTTGCGTTTTTCACAGGATCTTAGTCACTGCAGTGATCTGTCCCTTACATGTATTATTACACTACCCAATGGCCTTATATTGTACAGTGGTATGTTTGTAGATTGGTATATACGGTCCTGTGTCTTACCTGCAGG
Organism: Protopterus annectens; assembly: GCF_019279795.1. NCBI lineage: Eukaryota > Metazoa > Chordata > Ceratodontiformes > Protopteridae > Protopterus > Protopterus annectens. The sequence continues at coordinate 693,067,740 of NC_056743.1, forward strand.
CTTGAGAAGATGCAGGTGTTAATACAACATGTTTTGAGATTTGCTCTCATACACTTTGGGTGAGATGCTAGAATGACAGGTTTGTTTTCATATACATTCTCTGACTATGTACAAGTCTGATGATCAATTATATGTCATTAACAGCTGCCTACATTTCTTGGGTCATCACACTGATTTGTCAGGGGAACAGGGTACCAGCCAGGTGATATGGGCCATTTATCTGACATGCAGGGCAGATTGGAACAGTTGAAGGTATGAATATGCATACAACTTTCTATAAGAGCATTCTAGCAAGATATGTACAGTTAAGTGTAAATATGCATACAGCTTTCTCCCTGAACATTCTAACAAAATCTGTACATTTGTGAGGAATGATTATGCATACAACTTACTAGCACTCCTAGTATCGAAACCCCTGCTGTGTGTGTGACAAAACATTGCAGTTAAGATCACTGTACACTTATGCTATCAGGCAATTGTTGTAAAGCTTTCCAATGTTTTCTGTCTAAGTCTCCCTCAGTTGTACAATATGACTGGACCTGTTTGCACTTCCAACATTGTTATACATGGTGAACTTCATACACATTTTATCTGCATACCACAGTGTGGGTAACACTGCTTACTACAACAGTACTATTTAAAAATGCAACAGTACAACAACATATGAAAGCACAGTAAACAGAAGCACTGCAAGGGTTATACCTTTATTCAAAGCATATTACACCTTTTATCTATACTGGTACGACAATTTCTAAGGCTCTTATATTTATTTGTTATGACAGTACATGCAGGATAATTACTAACCTGCCTCGCACCTTTGCAGCCTAGCATCATGGGCTTGCTGGTTCACAGCATGCTCATCTGCAGCTGTCAGGGAAATACAGTGATATTTAGCCATGGTAATCCATAATATACACAAGCTAGGCAATTATTAACTACTTAGTAGAAGGAGTACTTACTCAGTTCTGGAGCATTCTGCCTCTGCCTTGCTTCCTGATCCACTGTTCCAGTACATCCCCCACCGCTTCAAGTCAGCATGGTGGTGCCTGACCTGCTCACCAGTCTGGGGATACCTGTGGCTTGGTGAGGTCACGGGCGAGACTGTCCCAGGCCTCCATTTTATACTGTGAGCCCTGGTACTGGCCCTGCAGTAGTCTCTGCTCATGGTGTTTTACCAGGAGCAATACCATGAATTTTGACTCCTGGGTGCCCCATTGCTGTGCTCTAAATCAAGTACCTTTCACCCACTCCAGCCATTCTGCTTGCAGGAGGATGCTACAACCAGTTATGAGCTGTATTCCCGCCTCTTGGGTTTAAGTAGGGCTGATTTCCCGCACTTTTCCATGATTGGCCGGTTTTGAAAAGGCTAAACTATGGGCACACCTGCTTAATTAAGGTTGGCACTGCTTAAAGATGCATACCTGTGGGCAGATTGTATTGGCTTCCCTACACATTGCTTACACTTATTAAGTTGAGCTGTGCTGAGGTTAGCATTGCTTATTAGTTAATTAGCATTATATTCGCCTTTTGGCACCGATTTATTATTCATTACAGGTTATATATGTGTCTGGTATCCGTGATTCATATGTACATAAACTGTATGGGGTCCTGGGGATTTCTAACCTTTATTACAATAACACCTCAAATCTATGCTTACTGCAGTACTCCAGTTCACATATGTATGGTCTGTGGTGGGTTATAGAACATAACACTGTACATAGATTCAGTTCACATGTTTGATGTGATTTTCCTATGGTGATGATTAGTTTGCTGATAGCTCCTTTATATGTATTGCTATGATGGCTTAGTGGTTAACTACTGTGATTGTGATGTACAGGGTCCTGAGTTCTAGCCTTGCAAAGGCTCTCTATTTTGTTGCTGGGCAGAACACGGTCGCTGGGTACAGAGCCATTAAGGCACTTTAAAGCAGTTGCAAGAGGGTGTGCGTGAGTTTGTGTGGAGCTAAGCAATGCTAAACCCGTTACAGTTTCTTACACTCAGTTAGCTTCTACTTTGCTTAATCTGTGTAGGCAATGCTTACCCCCATGCACACGCACTTAAACATGCTTGCTAGTGCTTATATATGCTTACCACTGCTTATTTATGCTTAAACCTGCTTACTAGTGCCTTATTGATTATGACACTGACACTTCACATGTGCATTTAATGCAGTTCTCCAGTTCACATTTAAAGGTTATTTGGTAGGTTATACAGCAGAAAAATGAGATAAAATGTTCATATACAGATTTCACATGGAAAATGGCATGTGCTGCAGTGGGACTTGAACCGGGAATGCCTGCTCATTAGGCAGATGCTCTGACCACTACACTATTTCTGTGCTGCTTCATTTGCATATATCTTCCTTGTTATCTTCTTCAGCCTTTTAAGCTGCTTTTAACCATAGCTAAGCGATGGGCACACCTGCACCTACGGTTAGCTGTACTCAGAGTTTAAAAAAAATAAAGGGCTTTCT
>NC_056743.1:693075212-693097712 GCF_019279795.1 Protopterus annectens
TTGAGGAGCTCTCTGATCATGTAGCCCAAGCTGGTATGGCCCTGACCTTGAGTAGCATACTACCTTCACCTAGAATACCACAATACTGTCTTTCGGCTTTTCCCGGTTAGGGGTCGCCACAGCAGAACTCCGGTCCGCTAATGATTGGCAGTTGATTTTTACGTGCTGGCTTGCCAGGCCTAACGCACAACCTTCAACGAAGGAACGCCCATTCACGCATGTCAGCACACAGAAGATGATCTAACAGAGAATCGAACGGGCAACATCAACTGTGAGGCAACAACGCTACCACAGCACCACCACCGCAGTACAGAATGATACCACAATACAAAGACAAAATGATCAATTTCAAAAATTGGCTAAGCTTCTATTGTCATTCCAAGGGGATCCAGTGTCTGTCTGCCTGGGATGACATGATAGACAAGCCTCGCTGTTTCACCAGAGATGGTTTTCACCTGTCACCCCTAGGCTTTCGAATACTGGCCAAGGCTCTTGCCTTCCCCATAGTGCCTTTTTTAAGCAAGGCTCAAAGGACAAACCAACCATTGTAACCAGCACAGGTAACCAAAAAATAAGGGTAATGCTACTCAACACCAGAAGTCTCAACCTCAAAATGCATGCACTCAAGGCACTCTTCAGTATGCAGAAAATCGATGTTTGTGCAGTGATGGAAACTTGGTTCAAGGCTCCAGAGAGCACCCCAGCACTACTAGGTTACAATTCATATCATACCTTCCGGCCTCAGTTACCGGATCGCAGTACAAAGGTCGGAGGTGTATCCATATTCATCAAGGATACCCACATCTCCAGGTTAGTCGTGCAGCATGATGCTCCAGAGATCATCCATGTGCAACTATCAGCAGGCAAAACCACATTTCAAGTCGTAGCCTGTTATAGATCGCCCACCATGTCCCAAGATGCTCACTCAGCATTCCTTGAGGCATTGGAAAATATAAAGGTCCTACCCAACACCATAATTTTGGGTGATTTCAACTACCCTGGTATAGACTGGGCGAACTACCAAAGTTCTAACTCCTATGCCCAGCGGTTCTTAGAATTTATAAATTCAAATGCCCTTGAACAACTGGTATGTTCTCCCACTAGAGGGGACAACATACTGGATTTAGTCATCACAAATATGGGCGCCCATTGTACCACAGCCGTAATCACTCTCTCTGGTCAGATCAGACCACAAACTGATAACCCTAGACATCCTCACCCCTCCACCTCCCCCTGTCAAAGAAACCATCGTAAAAAACCTTTCCAAAGCAAACTTCAAACTACTTGTGTCAGACGTGGAAAGCTTCACTATTCCCTTGCAGAAGGATAATGATATCCAGGATGCAGAATCCTACACCAAGGCACTTTATATACATCTTCAGGATTGCATGGACCATGCTATCCCAAATAAAACCAAGACTCCTTCCTCAAGCAAGAAGAAACCAGACTGGTGGACCCCGGCCATAAGCAAACTATACAATAAAAGGAGGAGACTTATACAAAAAAAAGGCCAAATCTCAAGTAGAAAAATCTTCCCTGATCAGCTTTAGTAAGAAATTGAGGGCCCTCATCAAGTCAACTGAAGCCAATTTTGAAAAGAAAGTTGCCAAGAATGCCAAGGATAGCCATAAGGCCTTCTATGGTTATGTTAAAAACCTAAATAGCAACGCTCAGGTCTGTTCTGTGCTAGTACAAAATGGAACAAAATTCACTGACCCCACTGACATTGCCAACATCTTGGCTTACAGGTTCAGTGCAAATCCCCCCCACCACCTACAGGGCCTATTACTATTCTACGGGATTGTGTAACTCCAATTATTACTGATACATTGGTTAATAAGGCTCTATCGAAAGCTAAAAACACTGGGACCAGTTGTGTCCCGGGCTGTGTCATACGTGAGCTCCAAAATGAATTAAACCCGCATCTGAATACCCTGTACAGTCTCAGCCTCTGGACAGGATATGTGCCCATAGAATGGGACACAGCAACGGTGGTTCCACTGCACAAGGGTGGGCCCACAACCGACCCTGGGAACTAATGACCAATAAGCCTGACCAGTCTGATCTGTAAGGCAATGGGGTGAATCATTATGGAACTCATAAATGGATAGATTGGGAACCTCCAAACACTTGACCCCACACAGTTCGGCTTCGTCAAGGGCAGATCATGCCTCCTGAACCTGGTGGACTTCTTTGAGACAGTTACTCAGGCTATAGATAAGGGAAAGGAGGTACACACGGCTTACCTTGACCTTGCTAAAGCATTTGACACCATTCCCCATTCGGGTATTAATGATAAACTCACCAACCTGGGCATAAACCCTTACGTCACAAGATGGATCGCAAACTGGCTCTCAGACAGATCCCACAAAGTAAGAGTAGCAGGATCTATGTCCGAATCCAGACCAGTAATGAGCGGTGTGCCTCAGGGCTCTGTCCTGGGGTCCCTCCTGTTTGGCATATACTTCTCAGAAGTACATGCAAGCACTGAAGGGCTGTGGCTGACCAAGTTTATGGACAACTGCAAGCTGGGTGCTATAATAGAGTCTCCGGCCGACATTGATATCCTCCAGAAGGGCCTTAATGAGACTGATGCATGGTGTCAGAGCCATGGTCTCAAGCTAAATGCTACAAAATGCGTAGTAATCCCCTTTGGAAAAAACAGAGTACCTGCGAACTACCACATAGGAGGTAACCCCCTGAAATCTGAAGTAGTAGTAAGGGATCTAGGGACCCAAGTAGATAGTCAGCTTTCCTTTGATAACCATGTTGCCAAGGTGGTTAGAAAATCCTTCTATGTGACCCATCTGATCACGAAAGGGTTTGCATCATGATCTAAGGATGTAGCGGTGCCCCTCTACTCTTCCCTCATCAGACCAATTATTGAGTACAATGCACCAATTGGAATGTACCTGGCTAGGCATCTCCAGCAGCTGGAGAGACCACAGAGATACCTCACTAAGAGGATTACTGGCCTCAAACAGTTGCCCTATGCAGCACGATTGAAAAAACTAAGGCTTTTCTCTGTTGCATACCGCCTTCTCAGAGGCGATCTCTGTCTAACATACAGAGCCATGTCCAACCCAGAACTGTTGAGCATGCTCCATCTTAGCAAAACCAAATCCACTCAAGCTATATGCTCTAGGGATATAAACCTCAGCACAACAATGAATAGAACATGCTGGAGGGATAGATTCCCTTCACAAAGACTTCCCTTGCTATGGAACAAGGTCCCAATCTACATAAGACAGAGCCCCTCACTGTCACTCTTCAAGAGGAATCTTGACAAGTGGATGGGTTACAGAAACTTCACACCAGGGATCATACCAACAGCTCTACTAGATAGGGGCCAAAGCTACTAGCTGCTAGATCAAGGGCCTATGGAACTAACCAAAGGGGCGGTGAATACCGCAAACATGGCTGGACTAATATATGCCTTCGGGCAGATAGCCCAGTACCTACCTATGAACTTATGAAGGCGTTGTAATGTACAATGGTTGCAATGCATGCCTTGGACAAGCCAGATTGTCCCTGGCCACATGTCTGCCTATCTAACTGCAACCAGCCACATATGGCCATACTGGTAACTGTACACACCTAGCAGTGCTGTTAACAGATATATCACTCCTAGGACACTAGATACAATAACAGTACCAAGCAATATCACTCTGCAGGCTACACATGCTAACACAAGGCTACTTTGCATACTCCACAAGGACTGTACCTACATTCACATATGCAGCAGATATAACCTGTGGCATGTGAGATAAATACTGCAAGCTAGAGTGTGTACTACTAGATAGGTAGGGGTTCTAATCTCCCATCAGCCAAGTGTGTGTGTGTGTGTGTGTGTGTGTGTGTGTGTGTGTGTGTGTGTGTGTGTGTGTGTGAGTGTGTGTAAATATATCCACTTGCAGCACAACAGACATGCTCATATGGCTTATCTGTGCAATGGTTACACATTTAAAGGGCATGTGACTACCTGCTGACTTCTACATTGGCCTCCTTTATATGGCCTGCTGATGTCATCCACCTTAAGAGTGCTGGCTGATAGTCTAATATCAGATAAACTCCGTGGCACATGCGATAAGTACTGCAAACTATAGTGTGTACTACTAGATAGGCAGGGGTTCTAATCTCACATCAGCTCACTCTGTTTGTATGCATAAATATATTTCCTTACAGCACTACAGACATGTCCATATGGGCTATCTCTGTGCAATGGTATGCATTTTATGGCACTGTGACTAGCTGCTGGCCCTAAATTTCCCCCTCTAGAAATGCATAACTGATGTCCGCCACCTGTCTGACCGGAACACAGGACATTTGTACATGTGGCAATTCCATCACCACATCTCATTAATTTGTATGCACCTAGGGAGCCATGCACGTACACTGCCATCCCTTGCTGTTGTCATATATCTGCTGTGCTGCCTTACCATTCTGTGCTGCTGAATTGACGGCATGTGTCCATTGTTTATGTGTCCTCAGAACCCTGCAACAGAAACATACACAGGTCAGTGACATACCTGTCATTCTCCGCACAAACTTCGGACTAAACCGAAAAACTAACTTTGTAAGCTAAAGAGACAATGAAAGTAGAGTAGTCCACAATAGAGGCAATAATAACTAGCGCTTTCTTCCACTTTTATTTTCCGTGAACTTCTTCAGAAACAAAGACAACAAGCCCCCTCATGCTTGTGTCTTTTATAAAATACATGCAGGAAATGATGTCATTAATTGACTTTTTTCAATCAACAATGAAAACTATTTTTAACAATAAGTAAAATCCACTTGATGTTATAAGTGTTGTTATCTTATCAACTTATACAATGTGTTGTTTTCTCTTTTGTTCCGAACTACCAGCTTTATGCTGTGTTCTGACATAACAATAAAAAAGGAAAGAAGTACTAAACTTTTTTCAATTGTTTTACATAAAACCGTCATCCTATACATTTAAAACCATGTTTGCGAAATATTCTACAATCAACAAATTATAAAATTCACTGTGGTATAATTGTCAAATTCATGTCTTATTCCATAATACATCTGTGAATGTATATTTCGTCATGCAACAAATAAAATTCATTGTTAAAACGGCTCCACTTTGTTGTTATTAAATGCCGTAAAACAAAATACAATGTTTTCATTTGTTATCAAAAATATATGTCTTATATATGTGTGTATGATCTCCCTAAGTTTTCAAACGCAATCCCTTCAACTTCCTTGTATACAAACGCACTCATGGTTTTAAATGTATAGGATGACGGTTTTATGTAAAACAATTGAAAAAAGTTTAGTACTTCTTTATTATTGCCTCTATTGTGGACTACTCTACTTTCATTGTCTCTTTAGCTTACAAAAATACCTGTCATTCTGTAACACTCCCACCAGTTTAACATCATGCAACATAAGGTACGCAAAGTTTGATGTGTAGTAATGCCACATGCCAGCATACAGTACCTGTTGTGGGCCACAACAAGTGGCATAGCCAAACAATAAAGCATTACACAAGTACATGTCAAGTAATAAAGTCACCCTGTGCATCAGACACACAGTTGCATTTCCCTGCATCGATGGCATGAATGACAGGGATGTGGCACAGGTGTCATCACATGCACAAGGTCTGGTGTGGGGGTGCCGGAGTGCTAGGCTGTGCCAAACATTTGACAGCATGTGTGTGAGTCAGGGAGGTGTGCAGGCTAAATGGGCCATGGAGAGGTGCCGTGTGTCTGTAGGTGACCTGCATGTGACCGTGGTGTTTGAATGTATGCATGTACATATTCAAGCCCAGTGCTAGCCCTACACATGTGTATGTTGGACAGCTGTGGACCATACATGGTAGAGTGGACAGTTCACTGTCTACAGCCACGAACATGACAACTGGCTCTGCCAGGAGTAGCACTGGCACCACAATGCCCAAAGTCAGATGCGGTGCTAGTACCTGATGGTGACTGCTGTCTTCTGGGGCTTTGTCCCCAGGGGACCACCCAGGACCATGTGCCCATGGCCTGCCACATCGTGGTATAGACAGCACACTTTCCTCTGTAGTGCTGGAGGTACTGCATTTATGGGACCGTGACTGTGCATGGCCACGTGGACTTTCAGCAGATGGTGTTGCTGACCTATGTCAGCAGTATATGATCCAGAAGTGTATACACTGAAGAAGGCATTGGTTGCCGAAACCGGTCTGTCTCACTAATAAAGGGCTGTTTTCAGCCAGTTATATGCTATTAATTTAGTATTTTCATCTTATTTTGTGACTTCTGGATCATATACTGCTGGCCTTGTGGTATACATTTGAATGGTTCTGGCCGTGCATCAACCTACCTGCATAGCATCAGGTTTGGCTGACCTATGTCCACATGTCCAATGCCCATCTCCAACTAGATGTTCCAACGCAGATACTGTGCAGTCCAAGACAGACACTGTCTCAGCCCACCATCTGCCAACTGCAGCAGTGAACCGATCCAGGGTGTCACCAATGTGGTGGAGGTAGTCATGGATGTTAGACTGTGCTGCATCCATAACCCTAAGCATACATCTGGTGTTGATTTCAGAACATGCCTGTGACTCCATGATGGCCCAAAACATACGTTGACTGACTCATGATGTGACACCCCTGTCAGTCCGCCTGTGTGGGACCTCACTAGCTCTCTGGCTGTGGCCAGTGTCTACTCTTACTAGAGCCATAGTTGCCACACTTCCCTGTTCAATGTCTCCACCCTCTGACTGTCCAATATCTGTGGCCTATGGGGACTGGGTATGTGTGGGCATACTGACTGTGTGCAGAGACAATGGGGGGCAGAAGAGAGATGTCAACTTCTGGGATAGATTTGGCTCCCAACAACCCCACCTGTGCCTCACTGTGGCCATCATCAGAGTCCAATGAGACACTGATATCAGGATGTGAGGGAGGCAGACTCCAACCCCCCCCCCCGGTCACCTGTGAAAGCCAGTACAAAAGCAGTACATTACTACCTGCACTATTATGTATAGTAATCCACACAGACTCATACAGATGAGGATCCACAACTGCATTACCAGTCTCACATCTTCTCATCTCTACTCCCATGCACAACAGACAACCTCACAACATACACATACAGGTCAAGGCCTTTATAACATGCACTTCAGCTACATCCAGTTAAAGTTGCCAGTACTATATACCTGTAAGGTATGCAATATGACACTATACGTGATAAAACTACATATAAAATCCAGTACACCTATCTTGTGAATGATATACCACTACTAGTGTCACTGCCTCATGTATGTACCATCTCCATTTTGTGTTTGAACAGGCATCTTGGAGCAACTGCCTTATGTATACCAGGCTGAGTAGTCATCCATAACTATAAGTCATTATCATCAGCCTCCTTTTTCCCATTTGTTTTCTACATGGGGTCGGGATATCGTGTTAACTGTCACCAACTCTCTCGATTCAGTGCCACACTCCTGCCTTCTTCAATACTCATGCCTGACACAGGTCTTTGTTCACACAATCCCATCCACCTCTGCTGGATGTCCTCACTTCCTCTTACCTTCTTTCTGTCTGAATCAAATTTTCCTCACCAGATTGTCTTCTGCTTTTCTGCACATGTACCCAAACCACCATAATCTGTTCTCTTTGATCTTTTCTGCAATTGGAGCTACTTTGGCTTCTGCTGTTATGCTCTCATTTCTTCGTCTGTCTCACAGTGTGCACCCTACCACATTTCCCAGGCACTTCATTTCCATCACCTCTAGCTTCTTCAACTGTTCTGCCTTTACTGCCCAGGTTCCCATACCATACAGTAGTACTGGTCAAACCACTGTCTTGTACACCTTACTTTTCAGCTTCTTTGGCATTCTTCTGTCATAGACTACACCTGACACTCTATACCAGTTGTCTACAGCCTCTCTGATTCTAGCTTTGACCTCTTCATTCAGACTACTGCTCTCCTCAACCACCCCTCCCAGATACTTGAAGCTGTTTACCTATTCCACTATCTTCCCTTCTATCTCTTTTCTCAGCTTCTTCTGATTTCCCCAATTTGTTGCCATTACTACCATCTTATCTGTGCTTAGTTTCATCCCATGTGCCTTCAGATTTGCATTCCATTCTCCTATCCTTTGCTGCAGCTCTAGCTCAGAGTCTGCCTGTACTGCCACATCACCTGCATACAGCAACTTTGTTGATCCGTCCTCTCCAACCTGTTTGCTAATGTAGTCCATCACCAGTAAGAACAGCAGTGGGCTCAGAGATGAACCCTGGTGTGCACCCACTCCCACTGGGAACCCCTCTGTGAAGCCAAACACTGTTCATACTTGAGTCATTGGGTCTTTGTACATAGCCTGCACTAATTCTACCAATGTTTCTGGGACTTCAAACCACTACAGTACTGCCCAGATCAGCTTTTTTGGGACCTTGTTACATGCTTTCTCCAAGTTTAGGAATACTCTCTTCTCATCTCTAGCTTCTTCTCAATTATCTGTCTCAATGCAAACATCGGGTCAGTTGTGCTGCATCCTGATCTGAATCCAAACTGCTCATCTCCCATCTTACATTCTACTACTCTGCATATCCATTTATTAATTACCCTCTCCAGAACTTTCATGCAATGTGATAGGAGTTTGATGCCTCTGTATTGCCCACAGTTGTCCCCTTTGTTCTTGTACACTGGCATGAGTATGCTTATTCTCCAGTCATCTGGGATATTCCTTTCTCTCCACACTGCTATTAGTACCCTCAGGAGCCATTTCTCCCCTATCTCACCCAGCATCTTTATCACATCTGCATGCCCTCATCTGAGCCTGCTGCTTTCCCTGACTTCACCTCATCATATCTACTGTGACCTCATATCAGCCAGCTGCTTTCCCTGACTTCATTTTCCTTAGTGCTATTCTTACTTCTTCTAGGTGGGCTCCTCTTCTACTCTCATTGTAGGCTTTTTCTGGGGCAGTACAGCTTCTGTGGGGTTTTCTTCATTCAGAAGCTGCTGGAAATACTCCTTCCATCTGCCTTTGATGGCCTGTGGACTGGTGAGAAGGGTGTCTGTCTTCTTTATCTTTCTGTCTTTGCCTTGCAACCTGATACAGTTTCTTTGTGCCACTTACTGAGTCACTTTCCAGAAGTTGGTAGAGTGCCTCTGATGCGCTATTCTTTGCTATTGCAACTTATTTCTTAGCCAAACAATAGTCCTTCCTAGCCTGGTCAGTCTTTTCTATCTCCCACTTCTTCCTACCCTCCTTCTTTCTTTTGATGACTTCCTGGACTTCTGCATTCCACCACCAGCTTTCCTCATGTACTTTATTTTCATACCTGGCTCAGCCACATATCTTTTCTGTAGTCCTAACTGTGCTGTTTTTAGGCATTGCCATTCTTCTTCAACTCCACTTATTTCCTCCTCTTCTTGGGGTGCTAGAACCCTGAGTAATTCCTTGAACTGTTGTACTTTCTCTCTAGTCAACTTCCAGGTCTTCAGCCTGGTCTCTGTTGATATTAGAGTTATCTGACCACTGCTTGCAGCTGATTGTAGCAACTAGTGGTTTATTCTGTGGGCTGACTGTTTCACTGGAGGTGACTTTGCAATTATGGATTCTACCCCAGTGCCTTTTCCTTACCAGGAGGAAGTCTACCTGAGTTGCATGTTGGCTACTCTTGTATTTTATCTTGTGACTGAACCATGTGTTGTCTACTATCAAGCCATTTGCCAGACAGGAGTCTAGAATGGCTTCTCCTTCTTTATTCCTGTTGCCCCCACTCATGTGGACCCGTTCTGTCTGTCCCAATATGTGCATTCAAGTCACCCATTATGAACACCAATTCATGTTGTCCCACTTTATCTAGTAGGTCCTGCAACTGCTGTCTGAATGCACTCTTTTCTGCACTATCACACCCCTGCTGTGGGACATAGGCTGAGATTATGAATAATGCTCTATCTTGACACTGGAGTCTGATTGCCATGAGTCTTTCAATTATGATGATATGCCTTCTGAAGCTTCTGTCTCACCACAGTACCTACACCATTTCTAGCCTTACCCCACGTGAATAGGATCCCAAGCCAAGTGGCTTTGCTGCACTGCCCTTCCATCTCATCTCTTGGATACATAGGATGTCCAGACTCCTCTGTATCATCCACTTTCAAGCTGCATCCTGTCAGTGAATTCAATTCTCAGTTAATGTTTGGCAGGTTGGTTGGTTTTATGTCCAGCTTTCGTTATCCCAGGTAACCCAGGCTGGGCAACTAGACACCGGCCAGTCAGTAGCTTATTAAGCCAGGGATGCTGGGCTTTATGGTGGGCACATACTGGCCAATAGGGGCATATATACCCCTCCCACTGTTTCCAAGGGTCCCTGGCATGGGTCAGCGTAGGCTGGTCCTCAACTCACTTATCACTGGTAACTACCCATGCCCATTTTGGGCATTTTGACATTAAGTCAACATGACTGAATCACCTGGAGCCATATTTTACACCATTGAGTGGTAAGCCCTGCCATGGCATGGCATGCAGTTTGTGATCTCCTATCTTGAGGATACTGCGCACCACAGTAGATGCCCAAAGCGGTTGGTCTGTGTAACTCTTCTCCCTATAGGGCATCATATAGAGTCTGTGCTACTGCCCACAAGTTTGAGATGGAAACACTCAGCATGTTTTTTGGACATGGGAAAATCCCCATGGAGACATAGGAAGAGCTTGCAAATTCCAAATAGGCATTGGTCGGAGGTCAGAATCGAACCTTGTACCTTGTGCATGGGAGGCGAAGCCCTTAACCATTAAGCCATCTTGTTTCTCCCCATAACTACAAGTGCACAGGTGTTAATGTTCACTCAAATACACACCTGTGATTACCCAGTCTATGAACTGTAGTTAACTGTTCCAGAATGAAACATAAAAATATTGTACTCTGGCTAAACACAACATTGGGACATAGGGCAATATGGCAGCCTTTAACTGTCATAGGGTATATATGATCCATAAAACAACAGTATCATACTTACCAGGTACAGGACCATGGGCTTGAGCAACACCTGACAGACCTATGAAAGGTGGGGAGGTATTGTCAGCACCACCAGATGTTGCAGCATTACAAGGTAATATGTGCATATATCCCCTTTTACAGTAGCTACTGTGTTACTGGCTGTATTGCTGACATTCTATGTATGTGTGCACAACTGAGCATAAACCCCAACCCCCCCCCCAATGTAGATAGACCTGACACCCATGTACAGGTATGTACAGCCTGCCACAATGACTGACACAGTATTACACTGGTGAACACAGTAAGCTTAACTGGATTAACAAGCTCGTCTGCTGTGGACACTGTGGCACCCACCTCCACGATATATGGCATGATGGATACCTGGGAGCTGTCAGGTGGTCCTAGGTTCACCAGGAATTCCTCTGTGGTTGAGAGTGGTTGTTCCATTGCAGGCCCTCCACCGGTGGTGGTGTTAGCACTATCCCTGGCAACAGCAGCTGCCTTTTGTCATGCAGGATTCAGCATGTCTGTGGCCCGGTGTTGGACATGCTCATGAGTCCTGTCCTGTTTGATAATCTGATTTTAATTTCTTTAAAGTTTCCCATTCTCTGGGGTTTTGTATGTGTTCTAGAATGAAATTTTTATATGTTGCCATAACAATGCTTATAAAAACATATTTTTAAATATTTCAACTTTAGCTCATTTGTAGAAATTGGAAACAATATAATATCAGGAAATATTAAAGTGGTCACTGTCCATAAGACTACTTGCCAGTTTTTATTAACATTTTATTTCACATTACAAACATGTTTTCTCTTTTTATATGGTGGTTTTTTAAAGTGAATTGCTTATGTATTGCATTTAATGTACCAACATTTCAATGCATTTACTGTTACTTAACAGAAAAGGTCTCATTAACAACACTATCTTTTATAACAACAGTATTTGATGAAAGGCATGATCAGTGTTGCTTGGTTAACTATGGTAGTTTCTTCAAGTCCAAATTTTTAAACAAACTGTTAATTGCAGATGCATACAAGTTATAACATATGTTTTTTCATTGGCACAAGGCTACTTTATGTGAATGACAACACTGTATTGCAAAATAATTGTTTATCAAATACAAACTTATGTAAATGGAAATTTAATTGAGAATTAATTTAAATGCACATTTCTCAAATGTCTTGATAAATGCCTGATGCTTACTGATGAGAACACTCTTAGCATGGCACATCTGCAATTTTGTAGTGTTGATAAATGATCTGATGCTGATGAATTTTCAGTGTGTTTGGAAATGAGGCCTGGAGATTTACTGTTCTTGGTTTTAGTTTTTTCACCTTTACTCTTGTATGTTATCTTGTGACTGAACCATGTGTTGTCTACTATCAAGTCATTTGCCAGACAGGAGTCTAGAATGGCTTCTCCTTCTTTATTCCTGTTGCCCCCACTCATGTGGACCCGTTCTGTCTGTCCCAATATGTGCATTCAAGTCACCCATTATGAACACCAATTCATGTTGTCCCACTTTATCTAGTAGGTCCTGCAACTGCTGTCTGAATGCACTCTTTTCTGCACTATCACACCCCTGCTGTGGGACATAGGCTGAGATTATGAATAATGCTCTATCTTGACACTGGAGTCTGATTGCCATGAGTCTTTCAATTATGATGATATGCCTTCTGAAGCTTCTGTCTCACCACAGTACCTACACCATTTCTAGCCTTACCCCACGTGAATAGGATCCCAAGCCAAGTGGCTTTGCTGCACTGCCCTTCCATCTAATCTCTTGGATACATAGGATGTCCAGACTCCTCTGTATCATCCACTTTCAAGCTGCATCCTGTCAGTGAATTCAATTCTCAGTTAATGTTTGGCAGGTTGGTTGGTTTTATGTCCAGCTTTCGTTATCCCAGGTAACCCAGGCTGGGCAACTAGACACCGGCCAGTCAGTAGCTTATTAAGCCAGGGATGCTGGGCTTTATGGTGGGCACATACTGGCCAATAGGGGCATATATACCCCTCCCACTGTTTCCAAGGGTCCCTGGCATGGGTCAGCGTAGGCTGGTCCTCAACTCACTTATCACTGGTAACTACCCATGCCCATTTTGGGCATTTTGACATTAAGTCAACATGACTGAATCACCTGGAGCCATATTTTACACCATTGAGTGGTTAGCCCTGCCATGGCATGGCATGCAGTTTGTGATCTCCTATCTTGAGGATACTGCGCACCACAGTAGATGCCCAAAGCGGTTGGTCTGTGTAACTCTTCTCCCTATAGGGCATCATATAGAGTCTGTGCTACTGCCCACAAGTTTGAGATGGAAACACTCAGCATGTTTTTTGGACATGGGAAAATCCCCATGGAGTCACAGGAAGAGCTTGCAAATTCCAAATAGGCATTGGTCGGAGGTCAGAATCGAACCTTGTACCTTGTGCATGGGAGGCGAAGCCCTTAACCATTAAGCCATCTTGTTTCTCCCCATAACTACAAGTGCACAGGTGTTAATGTTCACTCAAATACACACCTGTGATTACCCAGTCTATGAACTGTAGTTAACTGTTCCAGAATGAAACATAAAAATATTGTACTCTGGCTAAACACAACATTGGGACATAGGGCAATATGGCAGCCTTTAACTGTCATAGGGTATATATGATCCATAAAACAACAGTATCATACTTACCAGGTACAGGACCATGGGCTTGAGCAACACCTGACAGTCCTATGAAAAGGTGAGGGAGAGGTATTGTCAGCACCACCAGATGTTGCAGCATTACAAGGTAATATGTGCATATATCCCCTTTTACAGTAGCTACTGTGTTACTGGCTGTATTGCTGACATTCTATGTATGTGTGCACAACTGAGCATAAACCCCAACCCCCCCCAATGTAGATAGACCTGACACCCATGTACAGGTATGTACAGCCTGCCACAATGACTGACACAGTATTACACTGGTGAACACAGTAAGCTTAACTGGATGCTCGTCTGCTGTGGACACTGTGGCACCCACCTCCACGATATACGGCATGATGGATACCTGGGAGCTGTCAGGTGGTCCTAGGTTCACCAGGAATTCCTCTGTGGTTGAGAGTGGTTGTTCCATTGCAGGCCCTCCACCGGTGGTGGCACTATCCCTGGCAACAGCAGCTGCCTTTTGTCGTGCAGGATTCAGCATGTCTGTGGCCCGGTGTTGGACATGCTCATGAGTCCTGTCCTGTTAGATAATCTGATTTGCATACCGCACAAGGTCTGCCCACAATGCTGCATGCTGTTCCTGATTCTGCCTCCCCCTGGACAGCAAGATCTGATGGTGATGTCTCAGTCCCTCCAGTATGATATCATTCTCTGCCTGTGAGAAGGGGCGGGTGTCTTCTGCGGTAAATAGTTCCTGAAAGACAACAAAAGGGGAACACATTACAGGACCAGGTACATGGACATACACTATGTACAGATCCAGTATTCCCATAATAGTCTGCCTGCTCTATGGATTTCTCCCTTACATGTCATACCCCACATTCTGGCAACACACTACGTGTGTGGTACCACCAAGATAGAAGCAATACTGGGGTATGTTCCTGTGTGCCATGACAGTTTCTGCTGCATGTTCCTACATCCAGCACTGCAGTCTACTCTGGTGTGTCCTCTATGAGCAAGCTCCCACTAATATGTCATACAACCGCTGCCAGACTAATAGCAGTGTGCTATTACAACAACTGTATGAGGACAGTCCAGCAACATCAAGTGTGCCAAACTTACAGTAAACAATGCAAACCTGATGTAGTATATGTTCCCTGTAGACATCATACATCACAACTATACAGATGTTTGCAGAATGTCAAGATGTTTGCCTCAGAGTTTTGGTCATTTTCACACAAAAGTGTGGACTTCTGACAAAAGGTTGGCTAATCATTGATGGCTGATGTCAGAAAATAAAGACACACATCTGAGTTTCACAAGTCATACCCTGCAGAAACCAGTCATGCTACTGTAATACTTGTCATGCTATTAACTGTCTTAGTTTGTAAGAGCAATGTTTACCAAGTGCCCCTAATATTGGGCCTTTGCCCCTTCATTAATTATGGCTTTGTTCTGATTTCTTGCTGTAAATGGTTGACAACTATGTTAGGCATAGCTGCCAACCAAGCAGGGACAAATGTCAACAGAAACAGGGACTTAGCCAGAGTACATCAGGGACACTTTGAAAATGTTCAAACTATTTATGTGAGACATTGACAGAATGAGAGGAGGTGAATTACTGTATATCATTTGACATTACAGAAGTGTACACCCTTACTTATTGTCACTATGTAGTACATGTAATCCACTAGCTTTCTTACAACAGCCATCCAATGTAGAAGGGACTAAGAGGGACAGAGCAAATATCTGAGTGAAAGCAGGGACAGTTGAGAGGCATGCCTGCAGGTGTAGCACAGCAGAGTATCAATGACATGTCATTACTATAGATCTAAGACTGCCTTACTGCTGTAATCCCTATTCCCCATATCTCTATCCTCCATCTGCATCCTATTATATGGAGAAATAATTTACATATTTGCTTCCAGTACTGTTCTGCAAAGAGTGTCTGTTTGTGAGGTAAGTATCATACACACTTGTTCCCCATAACCAGCTGCTTCTTTTTTAAGGTACCACTCATTAACAGGTAATTGCCTCTGCACCAATCTATGGCTCTGATAATGCTAATTGCAGCCAAAACAGCTGAATTGCTGTCAATGACATGCCACCACAGTGCAAAAAATGGCCTTCATGTAGTCCTGGGTCCCTTTCTTAGCTGTTCAGATGGTTTGTGAAAGTTTTTTGTGTGTGTGTGTGTGTGTGTGTGTGTGTGTGTGTGTGTGTGTGTGTGTGTGTGTGTGTGTGTGTGTGTGAAAACTATAATTGTTAATTTTATCTGGAGACTGCTATGTGCAAGATGCTATTAAGAACAATATACGTATTGTAATGTTTACATCAAAGTTAGTAGTGTGAAAGATTGTACAACTGATTGTTGCCATTTAATAAAGTTTGCATTCTTAGAAAATATCTATAGACACAAGCAGTATTGGGGCACATACATAACTTTTCTGGGTAAAAGTAAAAGAACCATTAAAATGTAAATATTTTTCAAAAAATAAGGCATAACATGCATCAGAGGGTAAAAGTAAAAGAACCATTAAAATGTAATTATTCTTCAAAAAATAAGGTGTAAAATGCATCAGAGAACATCAAGACTTCCAGACTTCTAGGGCCTAGCATCTCCCACAACACACCAGCTATGTAAGGGAATTTTAACACAGACTTAGTAGAGAAGCCTCATCCTGAACCTCTGATATGGGCTCCACCTAATCTAAATCCAGCCATGCTCAGAAATACAATGAAAGTTCCTATAACTTATATGAGGTCTGTGGACAGTATGGGTATCAATTATTTTACTTTAACCACAATCAAATCTCAGATGTGTGTTCAGAAGGTCACTATTGCCTGTGTTTGGGGTGGTGGGCATGTGGTTATTTTTTCTTTAACTTTTTTTTTTTTTTGCTACCAAACCTGAGAGGTTTGCACAGAAAGTTGATATAGCTTGTTTAGGGGAAATGCATGGTCTAGGAGCAGCAAGTTGGAATGCATTACTTTTTTTTCCTCAATAAACATCTTTATTAAATTATCACGTATGACATAGGCAATCTTACATTTCTATAAATGAAAAACAAACATTGACACCACTTTAGTTGCAAACATTATACATCACAGACGCCATTAAAACAACTGTAGTGGCAAACATTATACATCACTTATAATCTATCCAGTCATTGTCAGTTAAGCATTATATGGCTCATTCAAATCTTGGCTCTTAAACCTCATTTCTTCTCTGCATATATTATTCCCACAATTCCCATTTTCTTCCTATGTAGTTTGTTCCTTCCCTTTTCTAAAGATCTCAATTCCAATTATTTTATCTCTGTTACTATATTCACTACTTCTAGTAAAGTTGATCTAGACTTTGATTTCCATTTTCTAATAATTGCTTTTTTGGCAGCCATCATAATTAGACTCAACAAGGCTTTACTATGTCTAGGCAATCCTGATTCTGTATCATAGCTGAAAAAAATAATCTCCCCAGTCAATCCCAATCCACTCACTCAGCATCTCTGACAGAGCGGTCCGCAGGAAATGCCTAAAGTCTGCCAGCTCATCACACTCCCAAAAAATATGTTCCCAGCCACTTCTTTCTTGTCCATCACACCTCCAACATTTGCTATCCACCTGAGGAAAAAATTCTTTGACGTCTTACTTGGGGTATAAAAATACCTATGTAAGCACTGCCAGGCAAAGATCCTAAATCGTACAGACTTTATTGCATATTTGGGAGATATACAAATATCCCCATTGTCTCTTTGTGAATTGCTTATCCAGTCTCTCTTCCCAATCCTTTCTAAGCTCCTCTGATTGATTCTTACAATTTTCATGCAATATTTTATATGCTCTACTGATTATTCCTTTTTAATGGCAGCTTCTGTTCTAGATTCTATTAAAAACTTCACCAGTGCTGGTCTTTCATTTATGACCCTACTATTTTTTTCTCTTTGTCTATACTCTGGTATCAATCCTTGATAGGGAAGACAATCTCTAACTTGCAGTCCAAATACATTCTTGGCCTCTTCCCATACTATTACCTTACCCATTCTAGTTATTTCCTCCCAGTACCTTGGTTCCTTTCCCAGTTTTCTCCAATAAATTCCAGCCCCTCTTGCCTATTATCTGTATCCCTAACCACAGTCATCCCTATTGGCAGAATCTCTTTTCTCCATTCTCATGCTGGTTTAGTTCTTAGAATACTCCCTGCTATTTTATGAATATAATACTCTGTAGGATTTTGGTTGTTCTCCTTAAGGGTCTGCACCCAAAATCCCAATCTCTCCTTATTTCTTGAGCATCCCCCCCCCGTATCATTGTCATTCCTTTCCACTTTGAATTATAGTTTTCTGCTTGTGCTATGTATAAAAGCCTTAACTGTGTTGCTCTAAAGTACCCCCTCAAATTGGATAATCCTAGTCCTTCTTGTTGTATTGGAAGAATCAGGTTATCCCACTTGACACTTGCTGTCTTTCCTTCCCAGATAAAATCCTTCAACTTTTTTTTAATTGCTATGTACAGCTTCTCCTCTGGTTGATAAAAATATGCCTGACCTGTGTATAAGACATTTTAAATGCTTGCATCTTAGTATCCATATCCATGTAACAAAGCTTCCAGTTTCTCAATTTTTGTATTATCTTCTGTTTAGTCTATTCCCACATATCCTTAGCTGCCACAACGGAATCATTTCTAATCCATACTCCTAAACACTTCATGTTATCATGTCCCCATAAATATGAATATTGTTGGACCAATTTGTGTGTGGGTACATAATTTACCGCTATTGCCTTTGTTTTATCTTCATTAATTTTGTATCCTGAGAAGATCTGAAAATGTCTTAAAATGTTCCACAACACTGTAATGCCCCTTTCTGATTTTGTCATGTATAAAATAATATCATCTGCAAATAGAGCCAGCTTTTCCTGACTACCATACCAATTATATTCTTGAATTACAGAGTCCCTTATTTTCTTTGCTAGTGTTTCTAAATATAATGCAAACATCACAGGAGAAAGTGGAAAACCCTGCCTGGTTCCTCTACTCAAGCAGAAATTATCAGAGAGGACCCCACCAACTTTAATTTTCACCTCCGAGCCCTCATATAAACTCCTAATCAACCTTATATTTGTATCAGGGAAAGCAAATGCTTAAATTGCCTTGCTCATGAAGTCCCAGTCTACTCTGCCAAATGCTTTATCTGCATCGAGACCAACCAGTAACAATGGTATTTTCTTACATTCTGCTTCCCTCTGGATCATCAGTGTTCTGTTAATATTGTCAACTGTTTGCCTCCCCTCCACAAAACCAAAACTGATCCATATCTATCAATTTTGGTATCACTTTTGCCATTCTTTTAACCAGTATAAACATAAACGCTTTATCATTGTGGTTTAGTATTAAAATGGGCCTGTATGAAGATGGATCCAATGGATCTTTACCATCTTTAGGTATTACTGTTACCACCACCCTCTTCCAGGATGCTGGTATTTCTCTTTCTCTTCAAATTCTATTAAACAAAACCTTCCAGAAAGTTAGAATGCATTAATGTCATTATTTATTCACTTTCCTCACAATCAAATATCATACATCAAACTGTATTTCGCCTGCCTTTCTGTTACATTGAAGCTGTTTTTACTGCATTTAACTTAATATTGCACTTGGAATCCTTGTTTGTTACTATTTGACTGTATTTGTAGCAAATTCTTCTGTGTAAGCTGTAGTAGCTGATTCATAGCATTTATAAGTGTTTGCTGTACCTGTTTCTGCCTGTTTTGTGAAAAAAAAGAAAAAAAAAAAAAAATATCTCTTGTTTTTCCTGCTTTACTAGTTTAGTCCAGTTTCAGAGTTGCTGATTCCTGGGCTTTGGTTGTAGTTCCTGTGTACTGTTTCCTTGCCTTATTTGGGGGAAGGGAAGCTACCTTGCTTTCCTGCTTTACTAGTTTAGTCCAGTTTCAGAGTTGCTGATTCCTGGGCTTTGGTTGTAGTTCCTGTGTACTGTTTCCTTGCATTATTTGGGGGAAGGGAAGCTACCTGGCTTACCAGTGGGAGTGGGAAGCATTGAGCTGCCTTTTGTCCAGTTTTGTGAGGTTTCAGCCAGTAACTAGTAGTTTATTGGTCGTTTTGGGCCAGTTTCTAGCTTTTCCAGCCCCTGGTATAAAACGCTAAACACGCTAGCTGATTTAGAGCGATTTAGCGAGCTGCCACTGTTGCACACTAGGGCAGTGCCGGTTAAGCAGGTTTAAACTATTCGGCTACCTAAAGTCCACTCTTCAAATTTTCCCTTAAAACTACCTTCCTCGAACTATACTACTGATCAAATCAGCGTATCCTATAACTAAAAGATCAACTCTACTTGACTCCAAGTAGACTATTCTCTATCTATTAAACCTAGCACTTGCTCCTACAGTACTTATTACCTTGATACGGCACTCTTGTCATAGATAGTACCCCAAAAGGCAACCCCCATTTCTCGGTCACCCACGTCCCCGAATCTTTTAAAGTTTTTCGCCTACCCTTCTAGCATGTCGAGGGATCAGTTGCTAGTGTCCTCTCCTGCTCAGCTGGTGAACCTGAGAATATTGAGGCAATGTTTCAATTGCCTCATGTACACAGACAACCCTTTCCTCCTCCCACAAAACACAAATACATGCGAGAGATGCAACTATACGGCCAAACTGGAGGCTGAGCTCTCTCAACATAGGACTGGCAAGACCAGTCAGGAGGAGAAGGTTACCACACACACTATAGACCCAGTCTCACATAGTACCATTACAACCTCAAATCATACACATAAACACACAAAGACATACTCGGAGGCTCTGATCAAAAATCTACCAAAACAGCAGAGGCCACCAAAGCAGACACCCAAACAACCACCACCTCAGAACACAACACCCGCAACACATAGACCTCACAGTCAGAGTGTCAAACAGTCACAGCCCTATACAAACACAATGCCAGACACACTAGTCATTGGTGACTCCATAGTCAGACACACTGATGTCCCGCCACCAGACTGAGTAAGGAGAAGGTCACAGTAAGCTGCCTGTCGGGCGCTAGAATCCGCCACATAACGCAAGCACTCAGGTCTCTCAACAGCAGGTACAAATATGACTCAGTCATTGTCCACGCTGGTGTAAACGACCTGAGACGCACTCCTCCTGGACTACATGAAAAGAGACATTGAGGAGCTCTCTGATTATGTAGCCCAGGCAGGTATGACCCTGACCTTGAGCAGTATCCTACCTTCACCAAGAATGATGCCACAATACAGAGATAAGATGATCAGCTTTAACAATTGGCTTAAACACTGGTGTCATTCAAAGGGGATCCAGTATCTGTCTGCCTGGGATGACATGCTGGACAAGCCACGCTGCCATAAGGGACGGCTTGCACCTGTCACCCTGGGATTCCGGATATTGGCAAAGGCTCTTGCCACCCCATAGTGCCTTTTTAGGCAAGGCTCAAATTCTAAACCTACCACCCTAGAACACAAAAAGGAAAAAAACTAAGGGTAATGCTGCTCAATGCCAGAAGTCTAAATCTCAAAATGCACGCACTCGAGGCCCTTCTCAGTATGGAGAACATCGATGTCTGTGCTGTGACAGAAACCTGGTTCAAGGCTCCTGAGAGCACCCCAGCTATCAGGTTTTACCTCATATCATGCTCCGCCCCAAAATCCGGACAATACCAAGAAAGGAGGGGGTATCCATATTCATCAAGGACACCCACACCTCAAGACTGGTGGCAACGCACGATGCATCGGAGACCATCCAGGTGCAATTAACCATAGGCAAGACTGCTCTGCAAATTGTAGCATGTTACAGGCCACCCTCACAAACTCAGGAAACTCACATGGCCTTCCTGAAAACACTAGAGGGGATAAATGTATCACCAAACACCATCATACTAGGTGACTTCAATTACCCTAATATAGACTGGGAACACTACTCAAGCCCAAACACCCTAGCCCAAAAGTTCCTGGAATTCATAAACTCAAATGCCATGGAACAACTAGTCACCATCCCCACAAGAGGAGATAACATACTTGATCTCATCATCACGAACATGGGAGCACAATGTTCAACACCAGAAGTATACCCCTCACTGGTGAGATCAGATCACAAACTAATCTCGCTGGAGGTCCTCATCCCACCCCCACCTGAAATAAAAAGACCACAGTAAAGAACTTCTCAAAAGCCGACTTCACACTTCTAAAGACTAGTGTTGTCTCCTTTCAGGCCCCCGAGCCGGCGGAAAACAATACTCAAGCCGCTGAATCACTTACAAACGCCTTCTACCAGCACCTGCAGGACTGCATGGATAAGGCAATCCCAAGCAAAACAAAGACTCTTTGTACCAAAGGCAAGCGCCCAGTCTGGTGGACCCCAGCCATAAACAAACTCTACAACAAAAGGAGGAAGCTACTACAAGATAGAGCAAAATCCTTAAAAGGTAAGACACCCTTGATCACTATAAGTAAAAAACTAAGAGCTCTCATAAAATCATCCAAAGCAAATTTCGAGAGAAAAATAGCTAAAGACTCAAAAGACAATCATAAGGCCTTCTTTAGCTATGTTAGAAACCTAGGAGGAAACTCCCAGATATGCTCAGAACTAGTTCAAAATGATGTGAAGATTACTGATCCTACAGACATTGCCAACATACTGGCTGACAGGTTCAGTGCAAACTTCCCCTCCCCAAAAGGAGAGATATCTATACCAAATGAGTGCAGCCCCCAAACATCTCCAGCCCAAGTGAGAACTGCTCTCTCCAAAGCAAAAACACAGCCCATGGGACCCGATGGTGTCCCCGGCTGTGTGCTCCACTTAACTCAATGAGGAATTAAACCCACAGCTAGGACAGCTGTTTAATCAAAGTCTTACCTCTGGATACGCA